>NW_010402393.1:565-984 GCF_000710305.1 Buceros rhinoceros silvestris | reverse complement strand
TGGCCTCCTTGGCCCCCTGGTCCCACTGCTGTATCGAGTTCCAGGTGACTGACACCCCAGTCTGCCGCGTACTGACGGTTGCTGGAGCGACGAACACTCTTGTCTAGATTTCTGAGTGTGTGCCTTGACCATTCTGAGACTCATCAAGGCCCAGCAGAGCCCCGCAGCAGCTGGAAGGGACCAGCCAGTAAAACCCCGCCAGCCGCCCGTGCCCTGCCGCCCCCTCGCCTGGTCGTGCCCCTCCCCCCCCCCGGCCGGGTGCCCGCCACAACACTCACGCACTGGTAGAACTCCCGGTAGCGGCCCCTGGTCGTGGCCGGGTTGTCCCGCCTGTAGACCTTCGCCACGTGGTAGCGCTTCATGTTGGTGATCTTGTTCATGGCCAGGTAGCGGGCGAAGGGCACCTGGGGCCCCGGAGT
>NW_010402393.1:0-367 GCF_000710305.1 Buceros rhinoceros silvestris | reverse complement strand
GTGGCCCCGTCCTGTCCTCGCGCCCCCCACAGACCAGCCACAAGGCACCGGAGAGGTGAGCCGGGACAGAGGGGTGGGGACTGCAGCTGGGAGGAGGCAGCACACTGGGGCCTGTCCACAGCCCACGGAGCAAAAGGCCACCGTGCTGTGGAACCCTCTGAGGCTGGGTCACACCAACAACCGCCAGACCAGCGGGGGCAGGAAACAGGCTCCTGTCACCCTGATGGCACCTGTGGGCCACGGGGGACCCAGCACCGCGGAGGCGGCAGCGACCTCGGCAGCACCACTGTCCCCTCTGGGTCTCCTTCATGTCCCTCCCCATCCCTTGGTGTCCCCCCCGCACCCTCAGTGGCACTGCTGTCCCCTC
>NW_010402392.1:1391-2643 GCF_000710305.1 Buceros rhinoceros silvestris | reverse complement strand
TGTCGGGCTGTAGGGAATGCTCTGGCGGAAAGGTCTGTCGCGGTGCAGGTGGCATAACATTTAACTGCAAGTGATAGTTACCTTCCTGAAAGCAGACCTTAAGGTTGTGTTGGAAATTTTGGAAGATGTTAAATCTTACTACTCTGTTTCAGTGAGGTTTTCCCTGTGCTTGTTAAACTGCAAGTACTGTTTCTCAAAGTTTTAGATAACCAAGCAGTGACCCTGTTGCCAGCTTAAAGTATTGTTGAACTGTAAACTTCAAGTGCTGCAGTTCCAGCAGGAAAAGACCTACTTTGATCCACTAGACTTAACGGATGTTGGTGAGCTTAGATCTTAGAACAGATTAAAAGCTCTAAGGCAAAAATGCAGATTTGCCCAGAAATCAGGGTGAGAAATGCTGCAGTAGAGTCTCGCCTGAACAGCAGAGAGACGTTGGGGTCAGGATAAAGGAGGCAGCTGTTTGAAAGGAATGCACGTTATAAAATAGACATGTCCTTTGTATAGAGAACTGAAAGGTAAAGAAGTTCATCCTTCTGTTACGAATGCTTGTTAAAATCCTCATGTTAGTGATGATGATCCTACAGTTTTTATAATTGTAATGGATACAGTCCTAAAGAGCCCAGAATGCTGGAATCCTATCCCTTGGCTTGATATGACTGAATTAAAAGAGCAACACAAAAAACTCCACCCCAACTCTAAACCCTTACCTGTATAGGTGCTAGCTGTTGCCTTTCCTTCCTATGTTTGGGTTTCCTTGCTGTCTCAGTCAGCCTGGTGGCAATCTGAAAAAAATTCAAGATTGCCTGAATGAATGTGACTTGGTGATCTGTTGGTTTGTGGGTTTTTCCCATCAGAGTAATCCTTCCTTTTATATATATATATAAAAATGTATTTAGTGGTTAGCTGTGACATCATGTGAATCTGCAGCTTAGGAGCTTTGTCTTCGTGTTTTGAACCGCAGTTCATCCCGGCAAATTTAAACTGTGGCATTGCAACTCCCCAATCTGAAACGAACAACATCTGTTTTGCTTAACTGGAAGTGAAGGAGCGCACATTTGCATAAGTGGATAATATTTAAGATGTGGATCACTCTGTAAGAAGAAAACATACGTGCTGAGCAAAAGCTTGTCTGCTCAGGTTGTGATTGCTTTGTCTGTTCCTGCATGTGCAGGCTTCCTCTAAAGCAAGAATCCCTTAAAGATCCTACAGCTAGTCTAGAGGAGAGGCAGAGGCACGGAGCAGGCATTGGCGG
>NW_010402392.1:0-1260 GCF_000710305.1 Buceros rhinoceros silvestris | reverse complement strand
ATAGGCTGTTAAAGGTTTCATAGTGCTTTTCACCACTACACTGGCTTTTTCAATAGCAACAGAGCTGAAGTTAGAATTTTTCAGAATGATTTGATGGAATTTATAGGTATTGAGTGTACTTCAAAAAGGTACTGTTAGTCCCAGCCTAGACAGTGTCAGGCCCGTGCTCTTTAGGATGGAAGCAGTCTGTTTCCTCTGACATACAGTCCTAGGGTTTGGGGTTTTTTTAAGTTTACTTCTTCCTAGTAAGCTACCTGGGCCATGGATGGCCTTAACTTGATGTATCTTTTACCAGTTTTTGTCTTGACTGTTGTTGGTGAGCTTAGATTTTTGCACAGATTAAAAGTGGTGCAGGCTAACTGCTGCGTGGATCTGACTGCTGTAGAAATCCTTCACTGGCACATGAAGCAAAGCAGATGGGTTACCCTCATGTATCAATCTTGTCTTGCCCTTTTTTTTTTTTTTGGGGTAGTGTGGTCAGACTGAGATCCTCTGCTGGTTTTTTTGTCAGAGGGTTATGTAAGACTTTGTGTGTATGTGAAATTCAGTCTCTGGGAAAACATGTCTCATGGGACAGATATGGATGAAACATTGCGATAGGATCTGTTTATGGATGCACGTGTGTCCAGGATTTTGCTAATGAGTGTCATCACTTAGTTTTGGGTGTATATGAATGCCATCTTATTTTGCAGTTCACTGGCGTATCTGAGCTGTTCTGTGGTTTTTTGCTTCCTCATAGAAGCAAGAAGAGTGCTGACCTCATTTAGGAATATAACGGCATGGGCTCTGCAAGTCCCATGTTTTGGGGTGCAGAGGTCTACCCATCTTCAGTGAAAACTGAATCTGTCGTGCTGCTTCTCTGTGCTGCCACGTCATGTTACGGGTTCACGGGTCTTAAGTTTCAGTTTGTTGACCACTTGCCTGTGGCTGGGCTTTTGCCTCTGTTGTAGCCAAAGGAATGAGTTTGAACTGCATCTTGTGCTTCGCCTGCCTCCACTGAAGATCTTAAGAGGTTTTTTAGCAATAGATTTCTAAGTTTTATTTATTTATTTACTAACACATTTCTGCTGAAGTATGTCACTTCCCTCAGGTCAGACCTTCTGCATTCTCTGCCTTTCCCACCTAGATCTCCTTCATAAGTAATCCCTTGACATGCCTTCCTATGGATGCCCTGTTTCCCAGTGTTGCAGTTTGAAAAAGGGGGGCTGTTTCCCACGAAAGGAATGAGATGAAATAGTGTGTCGGCTGGCAAAACCAGCC
>NW_010402391.1:460-707 GCF_000710305.1 Buceros rhinoceros silvestris | reverse complement strand
AGGTCACTGGTGTTAATTAGGGATGGCTGGTGCTAACTGGGGGGTCACTGGTGTTAACTGGGATGTTTTTGGTGTTAACTGGGGGGTTACTGGTGTTAATTGGGACGTTACTGGCGTTAACTGAGGAGTTACTGGTTTTAACTGGGATGTTATTGGTGTTAACTGGGAAGTTATTGCTGTTAACTGGGGATGACAAGTGATAACTGGAGAGTCACTAGTGTTAGTTAGAGAATTACTGGTGTTAACT
>NW_010402391.1:0-349 GCF_000710305.1 Buceros rhinoceros silvestris | reverse complement strand
AGGATTACTGGGTGGAGAGCTGGGGGGTCACTGGTTTAACTGGGGGGTTACTGATGTTAACTGGTGGTTACTGGTTTTAACTGGTCTGTCCTAGGACTACTGGGTGGAGCGCTAGGGATCACTGCTTTAACTGTGGGGTGACTGGTGTTAACTGGTGGTTACTGGTTTGAACTGGTTCTGCCCTAGGATTACTGGGTGGAGAGCTGGGGGGTCACTGGTTTAACTGGGGGGTTACTGATGTTAACTGGTGGTTACTGGTTTTAACTGGTCTGTCCTAGGACTACTGGGTGGAGCGCTAGGGATCACTGCTTTAACTGTGGGGTGACTGGTGTTAACTGGTGGTTACTGG
>NW_010402390.1:0-495 GCF_000710305.1 Buceros rhinoceros silvestris | reverse complement strand
AGGAACTCTGCCAACCTGCTTGGAACTCCCCATCAGGTCAGGGAACTTAGGTCCACGTGCAGCCAGTGTTCTCCGGCTGGCTCAGGAGCTGAGCTTCCCACTGAGAACAATCCAGTGCAGCTCACACCACCTCCATCTGCCCTCACACTACTCCCTCCCCAGACACCCCCATCTCCATGGGGCCGGGGACACTCTGCTGAGACATGCCCCAAAAGCCCCCAAATCCCTGGGATGGGACTGAAATAGAGCCTGAGGGGGGAGCCCTGAGGCTGTTCCCCACCCTTAGTGTCCCAGAACCCCCTGAGATGCCCCTGACGCTCCCTGAGATCCCTCCAAGAAACCCCTTAAACCCTTTGAGACACCCTCAGGCTCCTCCCGAGGCACATCAAAACCCTCTGAGAGTCCCCCCAAGAACCTCCAAAAGACCCCCAAGACCTCCCTGCACTGGACACACAGCTATGGCCCTGCAGACGAAACGGCCCCCAATTGAAGCAT
>NW_010402389.1:13439-23487 GCF_000710305.1 Buceros rhinoceros silvestris | reverse complement strand
CCCCCCCCACCCCCCTCCAGATACCCAGGAGACCCTCTCCCTTATAAAGCACCACCCAAGCAGCTTCTGTTCCATTTAAAGAGGTACAAGCAGCAATCACTTGGTGCATGCCATGGAACCCTCCTGCAGTAGTCCTCCTCTCTCCATGCTAGTTGCTATCCCAGTAACAAGCTTGTTCTGCTAACAAGCATCAGCTTTCTGCTGCAGCTGGCCACAGGTCTTGAGCTCCCACTTGATAGGAGCTGAGGTGATTTTCTTTCCCCCCTTTTCAAACAACTAAAAAGAGCCTTTAAATTCAAAACCTACTTTAGTTCAAATTTTGCTCAGGACATGCTAAAATGATGTATTCCAGAGGAAAGGAGTCCATCCCTCTTGCACTGAGCTTCCTAAGCTTCCTGTCACGCAAAGCCCTGCCTCACTGCTGTGCAGGGGTTTGGCCATCTAAATTGTACAACGTGGGCTTGAGAAAATTCAACATTTACCATCAAAATTCTGCTTTGACTGGAAAATTCCAGCTAGCTTTCCTTTACCTTGAATATATTAGAGGCAAATGATCATAACAGGAAGGACCTTTCAGTTTCAAATGACAATCCAACAATTGTCTTCCAAGACATCCTATTTATTTTTAATCCTATTGATTTCTCATCCAGCCCTTTAGAAACCTCAATGTGTCTTTTACTTCTATTACAACCCAATTTTAGTCTGATTTTAATTATTAGTTACAGGAAGGGTGTGGTCAAATTAAATTTGTGAAATTAAATTTGTTTCATTTATGAAACAAAACAGCCATACAGCCTGCTTTTTCACTATTGCCCACTAAGAAAATTTGAAGATAAGTCCTTCAGGAAAAGGTACAACAAACAGTTTTATTGGTTCTCCTGCATACCTCTACCCATCACTGTTTAAACAGCACATCCTGCTCCCAGGGAGGTGAATGGCCAAACTCACCCTGGTTCAGTGGAGCAGAGTGATTACACGGCTGGAGAGGAACTGCAGACAATATTTCGAGGTTACTGGACCAGCAGCATCCTACATCATCAGCTCCACAGATGTGTCCAGATGTGGGACCATTAATTCAGATTGGCATAAATCTCAATTCAATTGGCATTTTTCTTAACAGCTCCAATTCTCAAGACATAGACCTGTAGAACAATGTTGACTTTCATGATAATAAAAAAATGTGCTAGACTGTAGAGGAAAACAGAACAGAGAACCTTTCAAATTCAAAGGCCACAAGTCAAAAGCACCCCCAATTAATTTTACTAGTTCAACACGCAGTGAAAGCTGGTTTGCTACTGAGCCACATCGGATGTGTGGATTCTCAATCATTTCCACATTAGTGGAGCTTTCATAATATCTCTCCTGGGCACACTCAGACCTACTCACGCCTGAACTCATACTTCAATCTTTCCTTTCGGTCACAAGTTCCTCTCTCCTACTCAACAATTTTTTGCTGACACAGAAACAAAATTATCTTTGACATTTCTACCCTTCTGGTGAAGTTGGTGGACATTAGTCAGTGGGTTCAGAAGTTGAGGGGAGAGGATTATGACTGTGTAAGGAAACAAAGTGTAGGCAGCACAGCTAAAACACTCTCACAACTTGTAACCAACCTTGTGTTCCTCAGGGATATGACTCCCTCATTAAATGCCATCCTTGCAAGGCAGAAAGACTCGAAGCAATAGCAGAATTTATCACAAGGAGGCCCGAATGTGAAACGTGTTATGTTTGAGGATTATCGTACAGGTATATAGACAGATAATACCACATTTTATCCTAGGAAGTGGGGGGAATGGAAACAGCTGCATGACCACGTATTTAATACATTTAGTACAGACATACTGTAAAAGCAGATCACCCCATTTATTACTGAATTAGAAAACAAATATTGCAGTGATTTATATCCTGATTTCCTGTTGTGGGAGAGGCACTTGTGACTAGCTTTTCAAGGAAGCAGCATTTCACAAGCAGCTATCTAATTCTAGCTGGCATGCCATGTTTTAAAACAATACTATTTCAGACTGTTGGGTTTGTCTGAACAAAATTCCCTACAGATCTTTCCCTCTTTTTTCTTTCTGCTACCAGTTCTGCCCATAGTGGCTGAACGACATTTCTCTATGAAAGAATGATAAACCCAGTCTTTTCTCTGACCACCCTACTCTTTTTCTAATAAAACCTTACTTGTTTCTATTAATCATCATCTCCCTAATTAAGCACTCTGTTTCGGTCGGAAAGCAAGATATTATTGCCTGGAGTTTTTTTCCCTTCCAGCAATTTTGCCCATCTTCACCTATGGAAAGTGTTTATCATTGGTCCTTGTCTTGACCCTGCCTTTTGAAATTATTTCTGCTTGTAAAAGACAAATTCCCAAATCCTTGCTCTCAGAAACCTGTAAGGATCCCAAATCCATGAACAGAACAATCTCTTGCTGCAAAAAATGGGAGTAAATCTCCCCTATTTTCAGACACATTGACTGGTTTTATACTTCTAATGATTCATCCAGTGTTTAATCCAATTAAGGATCACTCCCTGGATTTTGAAGATCTCCGATGTATTCATCTCATCCTACAGCTCTGACCTCACATTAGCTTGGTCCCCCAGAGACTCACCTTATTACTTGCATTTATACTTCTGCTCTGCCTAATTCATCCCAGTGGAGGATTGTTATTTCATTTGTGTAGGTCCATCTCTCCGGGATTCTTTCTCCTGTTATTGAATCACTTCCTCTGCAACAAACTCTTTTTTGATATTAAACTATGTAAGAGCTGACGGTAAAGCATTTTATAACATGCTCTTAAGAAGACCCACAGGGGAGAAAAATGTTCTGTGACAGTATTTCTGATTGTGAATTGCTTGTGAACTATTCAGCAAGGGCTTCATTTAGAAATTATATTAATGAAACCTCCCAACTTCATAAAGTCAATTTTTGAGGAATTAAGTAGATCTTTGGAGGTCAAGACCAGCTGAACGTATTCCAGCCTTAGAACAGTGAGTAGGTTGTGTAAATGGCCTCTGAGCTGCTAAATTACATGGCATTGTTTTTCTGAATGATTCAAACACTCCAACACCCACAAAGAACTTCCAAAACAGCTGAGCAAATGCTTTCAGAGAGTGTCACACTTTTTCCTTTCCATATTTGAGACATGCTCTTTTCCATGAATATACTGTTGTGAATAAAAATGGTTTGACAGAGGTTTGCAGAAAAGGGGCTACAAAACCCACCAAAGCAAAATCAGGCCTGTTTTGAGCTGGAGAAACAGCTCATGGTTTCTCTTAAAAGAATAACCACTGATATGTCCATCTTCATTAAGTCACAACCCCTGTTCATTGTACACTGTCTTCCATGCAGAGCAAAGACTAATGTAATAACCATGAAACACCGAGCCATCACCCAGAGAAGGAAGAGTACAGAGAAAAGAATAACAGCGGAATAGAAAGGCCAGAAATCCTTCTAAAAACAAAGCACAACATTAAAGGAGAAAAAAGGTTCCATTGAACATACATTCCCTAATACGTGAGACAGCAATGTTCACTTTTATCTTACGTGAGCACTGCGAGACCTAAAATGATGATCAAGAACTCTAATGTGTGATGTTTCATAAAACAAACTATAAGAGTCCTTGCCTTGAAGTATTTCCTGCTGCAGCATGTAAGGTAAGGAGCAGAGGAGAAGAAAATCCAGGCACTGAAGAGCTGTAGCTGTGGAAATGGGAACAGCACACTGATTCCCCTGACATTGGTTAAAAGCTCAGTGCAACAACTCCCCAGTCTATTATTTTCCTGGAGGAAGAGTAGAACTCTGTCATTTCAGAAATGTTGAGAATTTAAAACTATTTTTACTACAATGTCTGAAGTGCTATTTTGTAATGCATCAGCCCAGTCTCCCACCAGTGATGTCTTCATGTCAAGAAGGACAGTGAGAAAGGCAGCAAGAAAGAAGCAAGGAGCGGCTACTCCAGTGTCGCTCCAGGATCCTCGACACAGGATACACAAAGAGTCCTCTTCCCGATCACAGCCAGAGGAGTTGCAGCGCTGCATCATGTTGCTGTGATACGTGTTGGGCAGTAAGACACCCGTGTAAAAGGAACCTTTCAAAGTTACAACAGCAGCTCTCACGGGGGTCAGTCCAGTTCCAAAGATCACTTCAGAGAAGGCAGGTCCCAGTTGAAAACAGGAAAAATTAATTCACACAGTGTCAGTCATCTCCATTGACTCCAACAGGTGCACAGCACAATAGATCTGTGAAAGCAAACTGGCACCAGTAGAACATCTTGAAACTAAATACCTGACTTAGAAGAAATAGAAGTGAAGGGAATTTTGGTATTCACATGCCAAGCATGAAAATAACCCCTCTGTGGACCTATATGCAGCAACAATGCTCCGCTCTAACAACCAGGGCCAACACTGAGTTGTGTCAACATATGACTCAGAAGAGGAGGAGGAGAAGATGGAAAAACAGGCCAAAGAAAGGCAAAACTGCTGGAAGTAAAGCAAACAAAACCCAGCAGTTAAAGTAGCTGTGCTCTGAAGGGAGAGTGCACAACTCGAAAATAGGTTGAATTAAGGGGAAATTCACATTTCATACTTCCTAGTACCTACAATGAGCCCATCACACATCCTCAGAGTGGGCAGGGGAATGAAAGACATACTTGGGGATAATTAACACAGGAAGCAGCTCCATCCTTCATGTTACAACTCCTATATAACAGAGCAGGGCAAACGCATCCGAGAGTATCTCATGTTTGTGCCACTCCAAAGATCCTGAAAAAAAGAGAGGCAAGAGGCAGTTGTTTTTATTTGGTGGCCTCCCCATGGCTGTAATGCAAAAGAAGCATTTGACAGACATCAGGTATGTATCTGTGCCGAAAGGCAAAGTCAGCCCTAACTCACTGAGTATCAGAGAGGTTTAGCACAGGCATGTGTTTGAGCTAATAAACCTGCAATCTGACTTTCCGATCAGAGCAGACTTGCATCCAAGGCATTGCAAAAGTCCTGCAATTTCAACATTTATTTTCACTCCAAATTAAACAAGAATATTACTTTTCAAGATTCTGAGCAAAACAAAAGTTATCTGACCCATGTTTCTCTTTCATACCAGCTTTTAAAAGAAAATTTTCCTTAAAATTTTGAAATTACTATAAATTTAACAAATCAGATTTTCTGGAATTTTGGGGGTATTTGAAATTATCAAAATACCAGATCTGATTGTCTATAAATTTTGTGGACATTTTGCTTACATTTCCAAAGTTTTGACTTTGAGGATACAACAGAAACATGTTCCATCTGGGCACCTGGGTCCCACATCTTCTCACCCAGGAGTGCCCTCAAGCCCCAGGTGCACCTGGATTGTGAAAGATTTAAAAGTAATAACTGTTAAGTTAAAGCAAAATAAAGACACAGATTCCTAAGAGACATACAAGACATTGCACAGCACTTTTGATGACTGTCACCTAATGACAAGGACATAGGATAAAGTCCACTGAGGAGGCAGAAAATGTCACTGGAAGGGGAATCCTCCTGCTTCTCACAGGAGGCATCACTCTCCATCACTGAATATATCTCAGCATTAAAAACCCCACCACTCTTGCCACAAGAGTAGGAGTGACAGCCCACAGTCCTGGCTCGGTTTCAAATGGGATTTTGCCTGCTTATAATTTCATTTTGTGGTTTCAACCAGGAAAGTTGCTGTTTCCCCCTCGTTCTTGTAAAAGCTGTTGTGCATGGAAGGTGCGTGGATATGCTGCTTCATTCCTCCCAATCATGGCTAATGAGTAATTATTTCCCTTGAATAAGTATTTCCACTGAATAATCATTCCAGTGAATAATTAAAAGCACTTCAGGACCTTACAGGACGGAGCTGTCTCTGATCAGAGTACACCGTGGAGCACATCTCCCATCTCAACCGTGGAACAGCTGCAATAGCTGTACCCTTGGCCTCTCTCCTGAACCCTTCACTTCAAGCCTGTCTCAGAGTTGCTTATAGTCAAAATGAAGCTCTGTAACAGACAACTTATGAAGAGCTGGGTCCTCAGCACAAGCCTTCCCAAGGATTTTCACCCACACTGTGTCAGGAAGAGTGGCTCCTCTCGAACTGATTAAATTACACCAAACGGCACCAGCTAAAGGTCTACTCGGGTTATTCTCATTGCCTCCTCTCACTCCAGATCTGCAGCAAGAGGGGTTCTTGCCTCCACAAATACCCTTCATCACACACTCCATGAAGTACGTGTCTGACTGTTTTGCCCTGCTCTGTCCACACAACATGCCTGCTGTTGTATTATCAAGGTATTTCTTTTACCAGGAAAAGTCTTGGGTGTGAAAGGAAATTTTAATTTCCTCTTTAGCTGAGCACTTTACAATATGTGTTTTAATAAAACTGAGAGAGTCAAATTATTTGCCCGTGCGCAAGAGAATTACTTAGAGCAGCAGCGGCCTGGCTGTAGAGCCTCTCTTGAGAGGTTTTACATACTCGGGACAGCCAAAGCACGGATTCCCTGAATAAATGTCTTCCGAAATTGCAAGGTTACACATTTAATCTCTATGCAAAAACTGCTGCTTTTGAATCAGATTCATGATACACCAAGGGTCAAGTTTATCTCTGTTCCTACAGTATCACCCATCAGCCCTGAAGTCAGTGAAGATCCTGATATCAGGGACGTGTGACTGCCAATGTATCCAAAATATTCGGTAACCTGGAGGAGATTACACAACATTTTTTATAGCTCTCAACAGGAATAAATCTTGAGGGATATTAAGCAAGATGGCATAATAATCCTGCTACTGCTCCTCCAGAGATTTGGTTTAGGCTAGTATGCAACGGTTTAGTAAAAAAAAAAAAAATAAAAGGAAAAAAATGTAGAGGACAACCAGCTGCTATAAACTTAGATCCAATAAATACCCTGGGTGTTCAATTGTGCATCATTTTACAGGCTGTCATTCCTCCACTGACACCTCTGTGCTGCTCAGAATGCTGTCAGTCTCCTTAAGCTTTCACAAATCCTTCAGTGGAGTGTAGAAGTGAGCTCAGTATAACCTCTGGCATGTCCTCCAAAATTGAAAGTCAGGATGCACAGGATGGTGTGATAGGCAGGACGAGTGTGGCTCCAGAGAGGGTAACAGGACCAAAGGATCTCATGATCCAAGGTGGCTGGGGTGAGCCAGGGGATGGAGGATGGATCCCCAGAGGTAGCCTGGGCGCATGAGAAGAACCCATGGGGTTCCCAGAGGCTGAGCATGGTCATGATAAAAAGCACCACCACTACAAATCCTGCCATTTCCATCACACCAGGGTAGGAAAAAGGAGCAAATGAGGCAGCAGCTTTGCCCTGAGCAAGCTCTCTCAGAGTCAGCTTTTCTGTCAAAGGCAGGCTGGAACACTTCTCTTGCAGCAGGCTCCCACCCAGAGAGTCCAACAATCTTGGCAATACCAATATCTTGGCAATTTTTGCCGATACTAATTCCCTGCAAAGCCGTTAGAAGACATCGCATACTCAGTGTTCTTGGTGGCTGTGGGTACTGGGGCAGCCCAGTTTCTGTAACTGGCACAAATTCTCCCAAGTGAATGGAGTTACCCCACCGAACACCTACCAAACAATCACTCATTTTTCATGGGCTGCAATGCAGAGAGCGCGGTTAAAGCAGCACCAGTCCTCTGTACGCTGCTGGGAATGCAGGCACAGACACAGGTGGTTAGGAATGGGGGAAAAAACCTCGTTCTCATTCATGCAAGTGAGAAAACAATTGCTGTCTCTACCTGCCTGCTGGCAACTGATTTTTCCACCAGACTGCTACTCTAGCCTCTGCCTCACCAATGGAATCCACCCCAGTTTGTTTTCCAAAGATACACAGATACACAAACACACAAAGACAAGGCTCGTAAACCACAGTTTGTGTCCGGAGCAGAATCGCTGGGTTTACACAGCTCAGCCAGAAAGAAAGGAATTTTAGCTGGAAGTTGTTCCATCTGTTAATCTGTATGTAAACTTTACATATTTCCTGGGATGCTACATCCACAGCAAGCCATCAGAATGCATGGAAAAAAGAAACATTTGCCACATAATCCCATTTCCGTTTCTCTTTCGCTGCTGTGCATTATTAGCACATTGAACGTAACCGTTAGCGATCACATATAAAGACTATGAAGAAATCACTTCTTTAATCTCTTTCAAAAACCAAAAGAGAGAATAGATAAGGTAGGTTAAGGACTGCATTAAATGTGATTATGTTTAGAATTTCTTCAGTCCTGAATGATCTTTTTTCAGGGACTGACTTTAAGCCAAAAATTCAAATGATTCCAGTTAAAATGTGGTTCCCTAATATTGCTGTCAAGAATAAATAGAACATAACTAAGACATTTGTGTGTGGCCAAAAGTCACCAAAACTCCCAAGCATTTCACGGACAGTGTCAGAATCCAAAATGACCCTGACATCACCTCTGAAATCAATAACATGAGATCTGAGAGAGACAAGCAGAGATTGCTCAGTAATAAAGGGATCTTCTGTGGTTCAGCAACATAACTTCAGCACAGAATTAAGGAATAAGGAGAACTTCAGATTATAAAAATATCAGTGAGATGATGTTGCCAAAAATTACAGTTTTCATTTGGGGCTGTAGGAATGGAGAAACATAGTAGAATGGTGTAGACAAGTCTCAGAGCATGATTCCCATGCTCTGCCTGATCAGCCATGATGCCACTCCTGTTATTCTGCTGCTCCAGCCTTTCAACAAGTTGGCCAGGGACAAATTGGAAAGAGTCTAGAAGGGAGCAGTAGGAAAGCTAAGAAAGGTGACCAGACATGAACTAGGAAGGAAGGAAGAGTCACCAAGACAGTCCTAAAGCATGTACACAGACATCTTTAAGAAAATCAAGATTAGTCACTCTCCAAGGCCACTGGTTAACATCCACAAGGAGAATAATTTAGTTTAGTTTTCAGATCTGGTGGTTTAAGAGAAGCTTTCTGAAATAGGAAGGTGCAGCCCTGAGAAGGGTTGTTCAAGCAATATCCTTCACAGAAAGAGTTAGAGCCAAGGTCAAGCCAACATCTGCTGGAATAGCCTATACCTCTGGCATCTTCAAGCCCAGGATTGGAGCATGTGATCTTTTGAGTCATGTAACCTCACTTTCCAAAGATTACAAGTGCCCTCAGTAAACAATTCTACATCCAACTCTTCTCTACAGTCAAGACGATTAATAGCTGAAGTCTTGAACTTCTTAGAACTGATGGAGTTCTGCCACAGGCTTGAAAGCAGCCCAGATTTCAAATATTGAATTCTAATATCTTCAACACGAAGTTGAAGGACAACAACCAGTGAAATTCGTGGGTTGAAGTTTTCTCTGCTTCAGCCTTGCAAAGTATTCAGGTCCATCACATTGCAGGTCAGCCGTAATTCTCAGACACAGTTCGTCCAGACACGTGGATGGTATGACATACAAGCTGTGACTCTTGTCCACATTTACACACCTGCATTTCACCAGTAAAGCCCAGCACGTGTTTAACTGGAGAGAGAAATGACAGTTCATGAAAAATAGTATCTTTTTTTTGGAAATGCAGTGACTGACTTTGAAGACTCAATTCATCTGTTATGTTCGTTCCGAGGTTAAGTTTTTTTATAAATCTAAATACACCAGAGACTGTATGTTCTTTATCTTCTGCACAGTAATACCTTCAAAATAAATTAGCATGCATTTGCATACACACAGACACATTAGCAGACTAAGTGTTTGACATTAGAATCTGCAGAGCAGACATCTCCATCTTGTCTTTCGTTTCTTGTATCTTATGTCATTTCCATTTACGACATCAAAATTAGACAGCTGGGTTTACGGCCCTTTAAAATACTTTGCAGCAAACAATCCTTGCATTAACATCTTTCCTCCCTGAATTCCCTCAGTGCTGTTTTTCAAGTCAATATCAGGATAACTAGAAACTTCCATGGACATCAAACTGGATTATTTTTTCATTTATTATTAGAATTTTCCATGACATTTAAGTTGAAAGATTTTTTCTTTACATAAACTATGTAATTAGTTTGTTCAAAATAAAGAAC
>NW_010402389.1:12196-13344 GCF_000710305.1 Buceros rhinoceros silvestris | reverse complement strand
TGAATTTGAAAACTAATTTCCGCTCTGTAAACTTTCAGTTCTTCAAAGGAGAGAGTTCCCAAAGTTTTCTGACTTGAAAAGAATTTGGGAATAATAAACCAGCACAGTTAATACCATGCTATTCATTGGAGCACCTGACGTGAGGAAACCTCAGGGAAAAGAAGTCTGTGATTATTTAAGATGCGTTTTGGGATGGGAAACAGGCTTTCAGAAGCATCTGGCCACACATGAATTTCTTTTGAACATAGAGGAACCAGTTCTTGCAATCAGAACATTTCGGGTCTTTAAAAAAATGAAACGTATTTCTTAATATTGCAGTTGGGTTGGGGGCAACCTGCCGGTACCAGAGACGTGATTAAGGGAGGATTACTGGAAGAGGTATTTGTGCTCAGCGGTGGCTGACAATACAAAATACACCAGGAGACGAGGTATTTTACTGTAGAGGTAATGTAGTGGTGATGATTTAAGACAGATATGGGCAAGCTAAGGTTTGCATATAAATGCCTTTGATCTTTTCAAAATAAACAAGGCTGTGATACCAGCATAAGCAATGGTCATTACTGTAGTCATAATAGAGCCACTCTAAAGTCACTTTTCGTCTAGCTTGGTCCTCTGCTCTGGTATTTTAATTCCTCAAGTCACCTTGACACCCTCTACCACTTTTCAGATGTGACGCAGCTGGATATAGGTACATACACACTATCTTAGGAGAAATAAGACTTGTTCTCAGGAAACAGTTTTTGCAAGATCTAGTTGTCTACAAACATGAGATATCGGCCGTGTTAGAAATGGTGCACCAGAGCACCACAAAGCAATAACACCGCTGATCGCAGGTAAGAATAAACACCTTCTGTCTGTGTCTCACTGTCAGAAAATCTACTGCTTCCTGCTCAGAGTTCTCTGCAGTGAAAGGGAACATTTGCTAAAAATGCCACAACCTCAATTTTAAAAGAAGTTTTGCTGTCCAATACAGCCACAACTTTATTTCAAGAAGCATCTGGATTTTATTAAATGCAAACACAGTTGGTAGAAGTCTGGAAGAGGAGGGAGATAAAAAATGTTCTCTCTGGAATATTTGAAACCGGCAGCATTCATCATGCTCAGCACCCTTATGATATAACATGGGGGTTAGGGTGATTGAGCGGTTC
>NW_010402389.1:11815-12047 GCF_000710305.1 Buceros rhinoceros silvestris | reverse complement strand
AAGCTAGTGCTACTGCAGTGAGTTATTGTATTTGCATTTCCACTGCCTCTGGCAGCTCACACGTGGTGACAGGTGAAAAGTTTCCTTTCTTCTTTGAAGGATTTGGCAGCTGCGTGCAGCCTCACTCGGATTCCCTTGCAGCAGGAAAGACTGAAGACTGGCTTCTAGTCACTTCCAGGCAGTCATGGGCATTTGCTGAGACTTTTCCCTACCACATCCCCTTTTCTTTTGG
>NW_010402389.1:7256-11687 GCF_000710305.1 Buceros rhinoceros silvestris | reverse complement strand
TTTTCCGTACAACATCCCCTTTACTTTGGGAAGTCATGACTTCCCAGCGATTATTTCGATGCTGTCCCTGTTGTTGGCTCTTCCAGCACCAGTTTAACATCATGTCTTCTATGAATGTTATCTAATTTGTTCATTGCTACAGAATTTATAAAACACGACTACCTAGTAGACATATGAATGTAAATTTGAATATGAATCTATATCTAAAAGTCCCAGACCAACACACCCTGAAACTATGCTTGGATTTAAAATCAGTATCAAAACTTCAGTTTTATAAACGAAGTCTCTTCTTTCCATGAGGCAAAACAAACCAGCGACTGACAGCTAGTGTGGCATCTGAATGTCAGAAAGTGTTACCTTCCCAGGATATTAATCTCCTCTTTAAACACATAACTCTCAGGAATTATAACATGCAAACAAGAACAAGCTTGTCTAAGGACTACATCACCCCAGCTATGACGTAACTGGCACTGGCGCAGCAGGCAGGTTAGGTGCTGATCAGCTGGTATGGCTGGCTGCCTTCGCACCCAGCTGCTAAGAAGGAACCTCAGAGATCCAGTGGATCATTTTTATGGGGCAGGAGGTGCTTTCTCAGCCCTGCTCTATCTGCCTGTGGACACTAGCCCAGGCAACATACAGGCAAGAAGGCAACATGGGGAAAGTCATGTTCATCACAGCAGCCTACGGCAGGTCTGGATCTCTCCTTCTCATTCTTGGGAACTCTCCTCATCAGGGCAGTTTACAGAGCTCCTCCTTGCCTTAAATCCCATAGTAGAAGAAAGGATAAAAAGACACGAATCAAATGTAAGCATCCTGCAGACTAGCTTGTCTGAGAGCTCTCAGTCTTCTGCCTGCTACACCTCACACGGTGGGGAATGCAAACTTCAGTAATGCTTCTTGCAGCACCCATGAGGAAAACCTTGAGCTCCCCCTTCGTTACCCCACTCATCTAACACACCCTCACCACTTCCCACCATCCCAAGCCCATCCTGTGCCCAGGATGGATAATTCATCTGGGGAAGGAGGTGAGCCCAGTTCACCATTTTATTTATCTTCTGTCTACCATTTAGGAGAGAATTTGTCCTAACAGGACCTCAAGATGTGCACAGCCACCCTTAGCTGAGGCATGTTTGCAGTGTCCCTGTGCATTCGTGAAAAGAATTGGTGCACGTAGCACAGAACACACTATGGGGCACAGTTTTGAAATGAATTTTGTCTGCATATGATTTCTGATTTAAATTGTTATGATTTGGGAACAGTTTCAAGCGTGTGTCCCACTAGCAAAGCAGTGAAGCATGCCCAGAATGCACTGGCATAATTCTTCCATCCCTAAAAAAAAGCAGTAATGTATGTAGCAGTAATAAATAAGCAGATTTCTGGAAAAACTCAGTGGTAGTGAAACCTGCTGTGTGGCACTCGAGGGACAACCACATATTAATCATTTTAAGACTGTCTTGAGGACGGATTAAGCTCAGGCCATTTCCTATTCCCTCCAGCAGCCTGGATATCAGCAGCAGCGTTGGAAGGCACATTTTGTGTATCTGAGGACCGGATCTAAAAAGCCATTTAGAACCATTCATAAAAGCCAGCCAAGAGCATAAGCACACAAATATTAACTCATGAGATCTCTCTGATTCACGGTATAAGCCTACGCAGACAACAGCAGCTCTCCAGGGAGGCGACTTTGGCCAATATGCTTAAATCATGGGAGGGATTTTTGCAGATGCCAGAAGGATTAGGACGCTCCATTTTCATTATTAATCAGGCATCACAGAAGGACCCACAATGCCTTTGAAAATTGTTCTTCACGTGTTCGTTTCAAGGTAAACTCATCTGATGGGCCGCATCCTCCAGCGGGTGCATATCTGGTTCTCTCTTTTAAAAAACTTGACTGTCTCCAAGAACATAAATAAACTCTTAGCAATGGTAGGAGCTAATCAGTATATTCAGCTCATAACCAATACGGCATTATGGTTTTTTACTTCCTGGTTTGTGTTGATTTTTAATTAACGTTGACATTTATATATAAAATAGTTGGTTTTCAGAAAGCCAACTGGAAACCCTCTTGTGGATTACCTCATCTAAGCACAGACTTTTTTTGTGTGCATATTTGTACTCGTCTGAAGGTTTTCCAAGCATGTCTTAAAGTCACACGACGGTTTTCAAGCACATTTATAAGAATGTTATAAGGTTACAAAATGTCAAAGAAAAAAATTCGTTTTACTCAGTAATGGTGTTTAGACTTTGCAATGGACATGGAGCATGGAAAGAATATTTAGGCCCATATCCCATGAACTTGTGTTGACACACAAATTTCAAGGCATAGCTGCCATCCATGGATTTAGAGATAAGCATAGACAGTATATATGGTTTTTTGTGGAATTGCTCTGGCCTGCTTAAAAATCAGTTGCACTTTATGGGTTGGATTTTGGCTTTCCTATAACGAAGGCAGAATTTCTAATGGTCTTAAAGCATCGATCCTTCCCCGCGAGGGTTAGACGAAAAACATAAACCAGAAACTAGACCAAGCCTGCTTCCAGAGAAACCGAGGTCAGAAATGGTCTCATCTCAATGGAACACAGTCTAATAGAAAAATTTCTGCCTTCCTCTTAAATATTAGTCTTCCTTTCCTGTTCTCCTCATGTGTCTGCCATAGCTCTCATCTCTCCACCAGCTATGATCTGCTGCCAAGATTTGTTCTACTCTCCATGTAATTTATGATTCTGTCATGCAGCTTATTCATACACACTTTCCCAGTGGCAATGCTGGGGATAGTGATGTATTTCAGTGCTGGTCACAGAGGTGTGGGGAGCAGGCTCTGGAGCACCAAGGCACATGCCTGGCTTATTCAGGTGACAGCCAAGGTAAATCAAACAGTGGAACTATTGCAACAGGTAAAGCTAGACACTTTAATTAATCTTTGCATGGTCAGGACCTGAGCCTTTCAACTAGGTAAAGTCCCTTGCAGATCTCTAAGCTGTGAGCCAGCGACAGCAACAAACTCAGTGCACTGGGGTGCCTCTAGCCTAACGCTGTTCCCCCCCACCCCGCTGACCTACCTACCGCTCGGCAATGTTTCTACCAGACACTATGTGCCTGAGCCAGGTGCCTGAGTGACAGCTCTATGTAGTCTCATGTACAAAGAACCTTAAATTGTACAGTCTTTCAGTGAGACTTAGGCTCACAGGTCTCTTGGACTCGGCCTTAGGCCTCAAACGCATGGCAGGTAAATGCCTGTATGTTGACTGAGCCCCAGGCATTTCAGATGTGCTTAAACACCAGTACGCCAGAGCCCAAAGCTCTACCATAGAGTCATCCTACAACAACGCTGGTAAAATACTACTGATTTCCCTGTGATGCTTAGAATTTTGTTATCTTAAATATTTCTTGCACAGAGGCTCCATCTTCTATATAAAATTCCTACCAAAGGTATGTTTTTCTCTTTCTCTTTTTATTTTCTCCTTCAAGGCTTTCCATATAAGAAATGTCTTAGGCTGTTTTATTTGCCAGAGGAAAGTAGAGTAATTTTTTAGAATCTGTGTTTCAGCAAAATATTCTCTAAAGACAGGAGACTTATAGAGGCCCCCTACAGCCACCTACTTCCACGTCCCTGAACACCACGGAGAAAGAATCTGAAAGCAGTGAGAAGAAAGTGTCAAACATGAAATAAATACCATGTATAGCACTTATTTTCTGTTTATAAATTAATTGAAGAGACATACTGTCAAAAAATTGCCCTTTATTTAATGTGCACGTAATCTGCATTTTATCCTAAGGCACTCTATGGAAAATATGAATGCTGTTCCTGGAAAGTTAGCTGTTACCTCTTTCCATGTTGTGTATAAATCTGAAGAGTATAATCAAATGCAGAAGCAACGTATATCTCCAGACTCTGAAGCTTCTACTTGCCCCTATAAATCTTTTGACTACGGAATGGACAGCAAGTGAGTTTATACTAATCCAGCCAGATTAATACTCTGATACTCTGATTTGCTGATACATACTTAAGTAATGTTTGCTTTAATTTCTGCATGACCTGCCTAAGCAAGAATGTGCCTCCAATAAATATGGCTGGCTTGGGACATACTCAATGAGTACAAACTGCAGATGCGTCATCAAGAGCTTTGGGGTATTTGTTTTTAGTGTGTGCCCACAAGATGCATCTTTGCAAAACTTCCTACTTCACTTAAGAATTATGCTCAGCTTTTTTTGGTGTTGCCAGAAACTATCCTGGACAACATACGAGAAGCTATTTTCTACAGACTGTGTCAAACTATTTAGGCTTTTCTTTCCTTTGAAACCCCCTCTTTTCCCCCCTCTGTTTCCATATCTGTGAAAGGGAAATGCTAATAGTTAGCCAGTTCAGAAAGTCCCTAGATCAACCCGCTAACAGGCCCAAATCCTGTTCCTTGTGAGAAAAATACGAATTTT
>NW_010402389.1:0-7109 GCF_000710305.1 Buceros rhinoceros silvestris | reverse complement strand
GCAGGCTGGGCTGCAATCACCTTATTGTAACTGGGTAAGGGATTTAGTTTTCCATCCATTACATGCTAAGTGCCTGCTTGGCAACTGCTCCTATGCCTTTCCAGGAGAGAGTAGACAAGAAAGTGTAGGTCAAATTATGATGCCTCACACACCAGTCAAAGGTGCTTGCTGGATTTGAGAGGAGAATTCAGCAAGAGAAGAGATGTGTCTGAATCCCCAGCTTTCCTGCAAAACACTCTGAAACTTTAAATTGGTGCGTAAGCTCTTGGAAGCAGTGAAATGGATTCCTGGAACATGGGCACGGCTCCTTGTTCTGGGCAAACTGACTTGTTTTCACTTGTGGAAAACCTCTTGCAGCGTATCCAGCTCAGCCAATTGTACACACGTCAATGGCTACACACTAAAACTTCCATTTGCACACAGAAACTCCTTTGGTGTGTCTGTATCAGTACGGATGGCAGAAAGGATTACAGAAAACGGCCCACAAATACTCTGTATATTTATTGTTACTACATAAATTCATCATCTCAAGAATGAGGAACACTGCAGACTCCAGAAAGGCAGAAGAACTAAGTGATGACTGTTGGAATGTGCCAGCTCCAAATCTGTATGATTTCATGGATAGGTAGTACAGTACGGACTGAAAATACAAACTCCAAGCCAGTCCAAGAGGCAAAGCAACCTCACAACCTGAACTAGGATGCAGACTATCATCACTTTTGAGAGCCAGCAAAAAAAAAAAAAGACTAGCTCACTTCAGTCCACATTTGAAAGTAAGGAATTAATTCAAAGGACTAATGACAGAGCAGAAATTCTCTGAGTCAGTATAGAAAGTCATTTGCCATGAGGTCCAGCTTTTAACCAAAAATTAATCAAAGCACATCTAGATTTTAACATAAAGCTACACCAGAAACAGTTAAGCAATGAGATGTAGGACTGAGGTAGCTCCATTTCTCATCCTGACTCTACAGTTAGAGGTTTCCAATGGAAGCGACAGAGGAGGAGAAAAAAAATCCTATCAATACCTATGACTATACAGGATGAAAACTAGCAAAGCTCCCTAGGTGAGAATCATACCTGTTAAGAGGCCCTGACTTCAGACCAGTTATGAGTTGACTGATCAACACAGAGAGAAATGCCAGCCCACTTTACTAAAATTACTTGCTAGAAGCTCATCTTCCACAAAGAGTTTGAGTAAGTCAGAAATGGCACTTATGCCTTATTCTGGGCCTCTCTCCGGACTGGATTCCCACCCACAGAAGAGAAATAGTTACGAAAGTGACAAAGAGACAGCCAAGTGAAAATAAATACATCAGAAACCAAGGAACATCTTTCTGGCCAGAAGACCTGGACTACCAGAAGGGAGACGGTGGAAGGGTAGGGAAAAGAAAGTGAGAATTAAGACAGTGAGAAGACCCAAACTCTTCCCCAGAAGCTGGAAAGTATAAAAGGCAGCCAATGAGAACTTCTGGGCAGGGCTGAAAAACATGTGAAAGTCAGAGCTTCTCTCATCTCTGAGAGTGCAGCCAAAAAATCAGGTTACCAACAGGAGAAGAGGGAGGGGGGAAAGAAGCAAACCCTTCAAAATTGGCAGCAAAGAACTATCCATGCTCCTTGGCTCCATGTAAGGCTGGGTGGAAGGGGTAAGAAGGAAACAGGGGACAAACTGCAGCTTGGAGCCAAAACACTTCCCTTCTGGATAGTCCTGGCTCAGTTCAGCCCTTTGTGACTCTCAATTTCAAGCCGTTACGCACTCCCCCATAATCACTATAATAAATAGCTATTTGCTTGCTCAGTGTATTCAACTTCCTCGCAGCAAGCCAAGCTCAACCAAGCACTAGCATTTATTTCTGGATTTTGACCAGGCCCGCCTAAAACCAAACAAGACGCAATGTGATCTGCCATATTTGCTGGGAGAGAATAAAAGCAACTGAGCTCAAACACCAGGGTTTGTGGCCAAGTTCACCTCATGCTGCTGCTAGTGATATCACCGTTATTTAACTTTGCTTTAGTACTTTTAAGGCTGCTGCGGAAAAAGGGAGGGTTTCTATTCTGTTTCTGGGCTTTGAGGGAGAGCAAGTTATGCTAAAAGCATGGACGTAACTAACTGTTGTCTTTCCATTGAAACAAAAAACACTCTATTACCCGGAAGTCCAATTATTGTCAGAAATTTGTAATGACTAAATAGAAACAGCCACTAGAACTAGGAGCCTTCCCTGGTCAGTACCAGTGGCTGGGACTTTGGCCAAAATGCAAAACTTAAAAAGAAAATAAGTCATAAGAAACTGCACTTTTCCAGCTGGCATCACTTTTTTCCTTCCTTTCCCCATGCTTAAGGTGTACGGGTTTGCACATGGTCACAGGCATTGCTAGTTCTTCCCCATTAATTGTGGAGAGGGTTTCTGGCTCCTGATGGGTGGTGATCCATCACCCCCGTGCTGCCCAGGCTCCTTGCAGCAATCCTCCCTAGCCCATTTTGTTCCAGTAACTGTGTTTCAGAGTCTTTTGCAGCTCTCTTGTCTTTGAGGAGGAGCTGCAGGGTCCCATCTCCTTCCATACAAGGAGTACTGGGCCATGAGCCAGAGGAAGAAAAGGCTTGCCTGTTCCCTGCAGTGGTCCTTGGGGGCTCCTTAACCTCTGAAAGGTGGAAAATCTGTGGCACAAGAGCCACAAGAGGGGGATTTCCTTTGAGGAGTGCAAACCTCAACTGAGGAAATGGAACATCCTTCATTAAGACAAAACAGTTCCAACTCTGCCTAAAATAACATCTTTCAAGAGCTGGCAACACCATGCTTGGTGTCCCAAGCCAGGTCTCACAACTCATGACACGGTATGAGCGGTCAGCAGTGTCATGAGCTCAACGGTGCTCATGACACATCCCAAAATGCCAATTCAGACTTCCAGAGCTATCCTGACAAGTTCCCAGAAGTGCTGCAGAACCTCCACCAGCAGGGCTTCAGCCTGGGATTTCCGAAGGGTTTAGGACAACATGAACTGGAATCGGGCATCTGTGAAAATCTCTTTGAAACATCTCGCAATGTGATGAAGAACATCTTTTCAGCTCTTTCAAGGTGAGATCGCCCTTCCAAAAGCTTCTCCTGTAAATGAGCTTCTGTCCCATGCTACCTGCCTGCCAATACACATTGCCATGGGGCCGATGAGAGTTCTCATTTTTCCTGAAGTTCTGGCATCAGGAAGCATGTCAGAATCTCAGTTCCCATTCCTAAATCACTTTTTATGTGATGTAAACATCTCCTTGAAGAATCAGGACAACAAACAAGGAACCTGAAACCCCTAGAAGAACCCCTCTACCTGGAAAAGAACTCAGCTCTCTCCCCACTGCCCTCCAAAGCTGTTCCCTTGATTTTGTGGGGTGTGACTCACAGAGTTAAAGCCTGGAGCTGACTGTACTCCAGACCTGGCTGTGAAACAAGAGCTGTGGCTGTGAACTTCCCATCACTGGCAAACTACACCGGTTCAGCCAAACTGAACTAAACACCATAATCCATGGACAGGTAGAGAAAGGAAATGTGTTTTTCTGTGTTGATGACATTGAACACTTTGTTAGGAAAGACTGGGGAGGAGGGAGAAGCGAAGGGAATTTCCACTGAGAGTGCCAAAGATCTAATTAACGCCCCGTTACAGACCATTCATACAGCATGAAATTCACTCCTACACTGAGAGCCGGCAGAAAGTTACCTACCGCTGAAGTAGCAGTTAACCAGCAGAAGGAATGAATTTCATTTAAGGAGTGATGTTCCACATTCCTGGACGAGACACTCTGGAGTGAATGAAGCACTGTGCAGTAGAGCCTTCGCAGCCTTGAAATGAATTTTGCTGTGACCTAACAAAAACCATAGACTTGAAATTGTCATGATTCAGAAATTTTCGGCTCACAACAGGGGTTCTTGCAAAATATTTGGGAACTGCAGGAAGCATTTAATGGTCTCTCTATGTCAAGGAGAGGAATCCTGACCTCTTGTCTTTATGGTTCTTGTTCCTATGAGTGATAATTTTAGAAGGAGATGATTAAGCCTGTGTGGCCTTTCTTCTAAGGTTGCTAAAAGAATAACAAGTGGCCTGGCTTGGTCCTTTCTGCACTGATTCATCTTCCCTCTTTGCTGCTGGAATTTGCAGGAGAATGGTTACAGGGACAGACCATGCTCCCAGTCATATGTGTGCAGTAAAGGAAATCAAGATGACCCAGAGGAGAGGTTTATCTGCAGAGCAATACAAAAGTCAGGAGAACCTTATAAGGGCACTTGTCTTTTCTAACCAAGAGTCGAAAAGTTAGAATTTCAGAAGCAAAAAATTTTGAAAAGACCAAGAACATAAATCAGAACACCTATGGCTAAAAGCAGAGGTTTAGGACATTCTTAAACCTTATTGGGCTGCAAAAAGCACAGAAGGGTGTTTATAAATCCAAACTGATCTCATCCTAACAAAGACCTCAGGTGATCTTCCTTCCACCTCCTGTTAGCTCAAGGGACAAACTGACAGCAGGACAGATGGAGGACTTTTGCCAAAATAAGTACGAGACCTCTCAGAATGTCTAACAGCATGCAATAGAATAATTACTACACGTTTGTGTCGTAATTGCTGTCAGATATTCCTTTAGAAGTGAAACCAGGCTGTTTCAAACTGTGTTGAAATACAACTTGGAGGATTATTTCTGGCTTCTCATAAACAATGGCCATGCAAGAAACTAATTAGAGCATCGCTGAAAATTATTGTCTTGTTTCGTGTGCTTCCAGTAATGTTTTCTTAAACATGAATCCTACATTTGTCCCTAATGTGTAACTAATGCTGTGGAAAGCATTAGACACAGCTACACACTTGCTAACACTCTACTTCTCATTCAATTTGCAGGCTGAATTCCATTTTCAGTTTTGTGTAAATACTTATGCTGTCCTCAAGGACCTAAGTGCAAGGCAAAATTACACGAACTGGACTTAAACAGACACAAATGAGGTCAGTGTTGATGGTGTAGCCTTCAGGGGGAGTATACCCAGCACAGGAACCTTTTAAGTGCTATTTTAAAATGGTTGCTAAAAGCAGCATGCTGGAAATGGGGGTCAGTGTCCTGGAAAAGCCTCTAAAAGTCTTATTTCTTAGGAGCAGGGACTTCCCTCCTATAACCCCTGCAGCGAGCAGGTAGGTACTGTGTACCTGGACCCACAGAGGTTGTAAAGCCCCTGGAGCACTCTTGAGCTATGTTTGCACAGCACCTAGCATTCACGTGCTCCTGCTCCACAGTCAGGACTGTTGGTTGCTTCCTCCTGTTTACTTCTTCCACCACTTCTTCCTTAGCGATTACCTGTACATTTTGAGCAGGTTTCCCCTCACATTTTTTTATTTAGCATAATCCTCCTGTATTTGAAGGCTCCTCATTACCTTTTCCTTTTCCATGTCAACTGAGCTTCACGAGCAGCTCGCAGCAGCGTCAGGACCTGTTCACACACTCACTGGAAGGGTACGCAGAAGCAGTACTGCACTGCCTAGTGCACAAAAGAAATTGAAAATTTGACCCAAACCCATATACAGGAACTGGAAAAATGACCTCAAATTGCCTCCTCATTGCACATATGTTTTTCCTAGAAGGAAAATTCTTCTATTCCACTGATTTCCACTCAGTAACGCTTCCTTTGAACCAGGATAGGTGCAGTACATCCCAGTTCTAAACCATCATACGGCATCATTTTCTGACATCGTGCTTTTCACCTTTCTTTTATCAGGGAATTCCAGATGCATAGTAAGCTGGAATTTGAGGATGGCACTTCATACCTTACGTCTCGGAAAAGCAGAAACATTTTCTGAAAGCAGGTTCCTGGTTTCTGGTCATGTATCCCACTTTAAAGACTAATGCTCTCTTTCACTATGGCCACCTGAGTTCTGTGATTATTTTGGGGGATAATGTGTGTCCGGTAACTCAAAAAAAAAAAAAGAAAAAAAAGCAGCACAGTAGGTCTAAAAATAAAAATTAGGGAAGATGGGAATTAGCTCACCACAGCTCACCTCAATTGCCAGGTCAGGTTTCCATTTCCAGTAAGTTTTCAGCAGAGAAGCTTGTGTTAACGTGTGTGTGGGCATTCCTCGTCCAGAGGAATAGAAATGGCTTTGAAAACAGATATTGACCTGACAACTACGTGCTTTCCTGGAACAAAGCGTGTGCTGGATCTGTGCACTGCCTGTTGATAGAGTCTTCCCAAGCGCGATATTACTGCTTGCATTTCAGTAAATATAATACAGTAGCTTTGCAGTACACAGAACTAGCACTCAACTCACTGTAGAACTGGAGACCTGTGGATGTTCAGCTTGAGATGTCTGGAAACACTGCACACTACTTCACACTCACGGCTGTCCGAAGAGTTGCCTTAATAGTCAGGAACCACAACAGACTTTTAGACTTAATAGTCCCTTTGCCAAGACAGAGTACGTGTGAGAGGCATGAAACTGGTTAGCAACACCACGTTCCTCTCCGATCTGGAGTGCTGGTCCAGGCGCTGCACCAGAACAGGGCACACTGCTTTCCTCACAAGCAGCTTCCTGCTTGAGAGCCACCATTACAGAGCACGCTCCGCTTTGCAGTATTCCCTCAAAGTGGGGAAAAGGGACCCCCCAAGGCAGCAGAGGTGGCTATGGGAAGAAGACAGGGGAAAGACGTGACAAAATTTGTACACAGCAGGGTTACAGCTGAAGATCCCATATAATTAAAAGGGAGCCAAAGCCTAGCATTTATTTTTTCTTTCTTTTGTTCTCAGTGATGATTTTGGACAGCAAGAACTAAAGTCAGAGAAAGAGGCTGTTAACTTTGTTTTGAAGGGAATGGAGCCACATCGGTTTTTTTCCCAAGTGAGGAGTCAACTTCGAGGCACCAGCAGTAGGTAAAGCATCACTCCGGGTTTCTTATTTCCAACCTGTACACGTACGTTATGCCTCACCTTCTGCCCGCGCAGAACTTCGTTTCTCCTCACTGGAGCGGTACCGGCTCACAGGCAGCGTTACTCAAAGGAAAAAGAAAAGTTTCTCTCTCCCCCAAAAAGCCATTTTGTTAAGCCAAAGTTCCACAAAATGGCACGACCGCCTCGAAGCCCGCTCTCCTGGCGGGG
>NW_010402388.1:3473-8338 GCF_000710305.1 Buceros rhinoceros silvestris | reverse complement strand
GGTGTTTCACCTCGGCCAAACCGGTGACACTAGGCCAGGTAGGCTGTTGGGTTTTAGTACTCACGAGATTAGGAAGAACTGCTGGTTTAGAAATCACTGGGAGGCCTGGAGCCATCTAACAAGTTTGAGTGAAACCTGCGCATGCTGCTGGCTAAAGGAATGAGGGAATCCATCCAGCTGCATGGGAATTCCCTGTGGGTGTCAGAGGGCCGCCAGCAGTGCTGCGGCACCATGTGCTCGGAGGAGGTGTGGCTCGCATTTGTCTAAGCCATAGCTGTTCTTGCACTTTGTGTGGGCTCTTTAGGTTCATGTGTGGCTGAAATAAATGTAAATATCTTTTGGCCTGCTCTAGTTTGGGCTGGACACTATAGTCTGTTAAATCTCCATACCTAGGAACTAGGAAGGTGGCCAAAGCCTTTTCTCTTCTGATTCTCAACAGTATGTGAAACAACATCTCGCCACAAGTACAGGGCTGGGATCCTATACCTAGAAATGAGAGCAGATGTCTCGCATCATGCCAATATAAATTGGTTGAAATAAATCAGGTTGAAATAAAGTAAAAGAAATCAAGAAGAACTTTTGGGAAGTCCTTGTTTCAAGACACCTTCAAGGTAGATCCAAATCCCCCTGACCTAAACCACCCTTCTTTTTAAAAGACTGTGGCATCCAGTTCTAGATGTGAAGCTGGATTTGCAACTAACTTTGTCACTTTTAGTTAAAAATCTGGACAAAATCAAGGAACTTAATACTAATGAGCGTTGACATGTTTGAAAGCCGTGGGTGGAAGCTGAACACAGTTGAAATGCTGGTTTTGGACAAGAGACGTGGTATATATGATATATTCCAGATTCTAGAAGATTTATTACATGGGGGATTCCCTCTTCACTGCTGCAGGCAATTGCCCAGTTGTCAGACTGAGATAAATAAAAAACAAAGTTTAATGAACAGTTCACAGAACCACAGTATCCTGCTTAGATGAGGAGCACTAACTCCTTCTGAGAGCTGAGTGAATATATTCAGCTGCAGTGGTAGTGTTGTGCTTTATCTTGTGTGGGAACAGTTTTGTGTGGAGATGGCCTGAAACGTGGAATGACATTAATGTAAAGTTGTTGTCTAGCGGTGACTGCTTTTCACTTGTCTCTTTGGAAGAGTTCCTTGGTGTAAGAGAATGGTTTCCTGGTATATTTTACAGAAAGTGTCTGTTGTATTGTGTATGAAGTGTCAGCATAATTATACTGCTTTGTGTTTTGGCTTGAAACATCCTACCGAAACCTAGCTTTGCTCTGTCGAGCACAGACTTCTGTGCAGATGGTGGCACTGTGCAACTTTTTTGTTTTTGCAGGGGTTTTTGTTGGTTTCTTTGTTACTCCCCTCCTCCCCCCGCAACAGGGTAACCCAGTGTTTTATAAAAAACTTCTCTCAGTAGATAAGCTCTGGGGACAGCAATTGTGTGTACCATTGTTGAAATGAAAAATGCCATGTGGTCAGCTCTCTATGGTTGTGGCCGAGCAGAATTAACCATTCTTAAGCTCTCTAAGATGAGGAAGTGTCCAGTCCATTGCTCATAACCGATTTCAGTGTTTTCCTTAGTAGTTTGTCATGTTGTCTGCTTCTTTGGTTATGAGAGTTTCTTAATACTTCAACTACACTTTCCCTGATACTTCTAATGCCTCTGTTTCTTTCTCAAGTCTAGTGACTAATGGCTAGACTTACTTTAATCTTCTTTATAACATCACCTGACATATTTCTACTATGTGCTAGTTTCTTGTTTCTGTTTGGTATTGAGATCTTTGTTGGCTAACAGTATTTTTTCATCCTGTAATATTTCTCCAGGTTCTTTTAAGTACAATATCCTAAAGTAAAACCAGCACTCCTCTGAGAGCTAGCAAGTCCGGAAAAGAATAACTGCATTGTTACCATAGATGATTTTATTAAATAAATGTCAGTTGAGCTGTTTCCATAAACTTCCCATTTAACAACCGCAGGACTGTAAAGGCCTCTGAAGCATATCCGCCTCTTGAATTCCCCAACCTCTCTTCTCTAAGTAAATTTGCTTGTGGGGATTATTTTCTGTGGAAAACTTCTTTTCTGTGAAGAAAGGATACTTAGAAGATTCAGAATCTCAGTGGGAAGGTAAGATGGGTAAATTGTTATCAGTTCTGGCCCAAGCCTGTATGTGATAGAATATTTGTGCTTCTTCCAGCCTGTTGTAGGCTGTGGATCTAGAAAATTCCTAGTTTCAAATGTGCTTCATCAGTCTCTGCATGCAGTAACTCTCTGATGTTACAATGGTAACTGGATGCTGGTTGCTTATTGCTTGTGTATTAATCTCTTTAGTAAAAGTAGCTTAATCTCTTGCATTTTCTGTAATTCTCTGCCTTTAATCTTGTTCTCATGTAGCATTCCTTAAAGAGCTCATCGCTCCTGCTTCTATGTTCCTATCAGAAACACAGCTTTTTAGTCAGAATTTTAGGATGATGAAAATGAATAAACAGTTTCTGCAGTGTATGCAGTGTATGTAGCCTCTGCTAACAGTATTCTCTCTTCACCAGGTTGTTCCCGTTTTGTCACCTGAAATTACTGTTTTAGTGTTCAATTCTGGTAGGAGATTAGCTGTATGGGGAAGTACCTCTTATCCACCATTTTTAAAGAGACAAATGTTACCTTTAAGTGTTTTGAGAAATATTTTTGAAAACACAAAATTTGAAATTTATGAACCATGATTCTATAACAATTAGTTAGGCCAGGATGGGCATTAGTAGGCTGCTGGTGCTCCTCTGGGAGGAGGCACTTAGGCTTCTGCTTTGGTCCTCTGAGTGCCTCCAAAGCATGTGTCAACAGCCTATTGATGCACAACCTGTTGTGACTTACTGTTATGTTCAATGCGCAGCAGATTACGAAGGTATGTTATTTGTTAGCATGACTTTCCAGGCTGCTGCTTGAAGAATTTAACAGTGTCCGCTAAACTCCCTAATGCATAGTTCAGAATGAACAGAACTCTGCTTGATGATGTATACAAGAGTGTCTGTGCCCACTGCTGATGAGTCATGGAAAACAGCGTATTCCTTTGACTCCTGACTGTATGCGTAACGCACGCGGATTATTAGCTGCGTGGGGCTGTGCTTTACAATTAACAGATTGGCTGCTTTTATTTTAAGCTGTATCCTAATTCAGATGTTTTAATTTTGCAAGGAAAATCAACACACGCTTCTCTCTGTAGCTGCTCTGTCTTGCAGCCATAGCACCTGAGAGCTCCTGCCAACTGAACAAGTTGCCCTTCTGTTTTGCTTGACCTGTTGTTGACTCTCCTCACTATCTTACGAACTTTTGCAGTGGCTGTTACTGTCAAAGCCTCATAGATCCTTTCTCTTCTTTTGTTTAGGGGATGTTCAATTATTCTCACTGTATCTATCATTTAGATGACTGGTTTATTTGCTTTTCACTCTTCTCATAACGGCATGCAGATCTTTCATGGTGGCTGAGTGTCTCCGGGGCCTTATTCCAGCCTGAACATTAAGTCATAAAAACAATCTTGCTACTTTTGTGCGTGTCTGACAAGGCTATGGTGCAGAGTGGCTTTGCTGTGTTATCTAACCTTATCCAGCATAGCTATTTCAGTTAAAACAAACAAAGAAAAAACCTAAACAACTTTAGATTGTAACACCGTAAACCTTAAGTTAATTGGAGGTTCCTTTGTCTGTCTATTTATCTGTCTACTAGTCTATCTTTCTTTCTTTCTTTCTCTCTCTCTTTAAGACTGACTGAATGTTGATTGTCCAAGACATTAGAAATTGGCTTGGACACAACTTGTGGTTTTGGGTTACTGATAAGGAATGCAAGTGTATGTCTTCACATTTTTGCTGTCTCACCTTCAGGCATCTGTGCCTGGAATTTAGCTGGAGGGAGCAGATTAAAAGGGAAAGGTTGCAGCATTCAAGTCACTAAAACCCAAATGCTGTGATTTCTTCTTTTTTTTTCTTTTCTCTCAGCTCTGTTCCAGTCTACCTAAATAAACTGCACTTAATCTTTCTCCGCCCAATCAGCAATTACTGTTAAGCACTTAGATGAAGATTAACATATTATGAATAACGGCAAGGTAGCCAGTTGAAGGTTGTCTCTTCCTCACGAAGGGTGACAGTGTGGTAATGTGCCAGAATCAAAACATTAACATCAAAGCAAGCTTTATCAATGTTAATTCACTGAAAACAGACAACGTGCCTGACTCCCAACTTTAATTAAGGCAATTAAACGAAACGTGATCTATTCTTTTTCCATTTATTTATAGATTTAATTAGTAGTAGTGAATTAGGCTACATTCTAAAAATATATACTACTGACCCTAATGCTTCCAGGTGTGAATGGTATTTTAGCTTAAGACTCATTCTTAGTAAATAAAGTTTCAGTGTTATGTTGCTCCATAGCACGTGTTTCACAATACCATGGAACCAAATGATCTTCTTCAACATGTCCTCAATGTTAGTGAATAAGTTATATTTTCCTAATTCCCCAGTCAGCATAGTATCCGAGCCACTATAGACTTTACTTACTTATATATTTACGTGAAATGGATAAATATTTTTAAACACATAAAGGTAGTTCCTTGCTTCTTAAAGTCATTGGGAAAGTCTGGGTCAGTTTCTGAACTCTTCTCCCTTTTATATTGCAAGACTATTTTCCTTTTAATAATACTGCACACAGTTCGCTTCTCTGTGTTCTTCAACTTCTCTTTTAGCTGTTAGCAATATAACTAATAATGAATGACACTGTTAAATTGAGAAGTAGTTCTGATATCAGACAGAGGAAAATCCTGGTACATGGTAGGGCTGGCTAGTCATGGCTGTAGCAGGAAATGCTTTAAGCACCAT
>NW_010402388.1:0-3422 GCF_000710305.1 Buceros rhinoceros silvestris | reverse complement strand
TGAGGCAGGAATGCTTTAAGCCACATCTCAGAGAGCTAAATGAGGCGAGCCCCAGGTGAATCCACACCTACATGACCTGTGTGATGGAGCTGGCTCAGCAGCTCTGTTTTCACGATGTTTGTGCTGTTGCTTCATGGCTGCTCATTGAGGCTTGTCCATTATTTTAGGATTACTTCTAACACAACCTGATTGTTAGTAAGACCTCTTCCTAATTTCTTTGTGCTAGGCATCAAGTATGAAAAGAGGAGTAGGTCTTGGGCATAGGCCTTTGAAGTCAGTTGCAAACTTCTTCTGCTTCAGCAGTTGTAGGATGGAGCTTTCAGGAAGCTATAGATAAAGGAAGTGAATGATATTCACTTATTGTGTGTGTTGTACTTATCCACCTTGTTGCTTATCTGTAGTGTGTATTTCTTGCCTTCTCACCCACATGTCATTGTTAGATGTTCCAGAAGTTACGGTCACAACTCATTCTTTACGCAGAAGCTTCACCAACTGTACTGGCTGATGCTGTGAGGCAGCTAGGAGAGAGAGAGGAGGGTTGGAAGTAATGTATAGTCTGTATGAGCTGATACTCTTTTTCTCTTGTTTTCGCTGATGTGTTTGTGTCTCACTTTTGGATCTTCAAAGTCAGTTTTAGGAGGAATCAACCAGAGTAACTATTAAGCGAGGCAACAGTACAAGCCGTCACAAGTCAAGAAGAAAAGAGGCAGAACTAGGTATTAGCTCAGAGGTCTTGTGAGGGTAATGCTGTCTTATGAACATCAGAAAGGTTTTTGTTGTGGTGGGGCTTTTTGTGTTTTTTTTTTGTTGTTGTTGTTGTTTTTGTGTGTGTTTTGTTTTTTTTTTTAACATAAGGCATACAATGGATTTTAGAATGAATTAGGTTTGCAGTGCCCAGCCTGTGGTAGTTGAGCTGTTCAAGTAAAACTCCCATACTGGAGCCCATAAAATATGGTGCTGGCAGTAGCGTTCTGTGAGGGATGCTGGATAGATCAAATCCCAACAACCAAGCTAACTCAGACTGCCAATACAGACACTCATGGGCTTGGAACATAATGTGTGTCCAGCTTCTCCCCATGAAGGCAGCTGTGTAGCTCAGTTGCCTGTGTCAAACAGTGGTCATAACTGTGTACAACTGGAGGGGAAAGAATACGGCAGGAATATGGTGCTTTTTCTGAATACCAGCTATGAAGCGTGTAATTTAATCCTCTGCCATAGGAAAGCTTTGGTATGTGTCCACCACTGATCTACCTAGACAGCTGCAAACTTGTAAGGGTAGATTCTTTCAAACATGCTTTAAATCTGTAAAACCTGGTGTGTTTTTAATTCAGATGAACTGAATTAGGCAGATGCTAAGCTATTGTAAACATACCGCTTAAAGGATTATGTGTGTATACATCTTTGAGCAGGAAGAGCAGCACTGGTGACCATGTGTCCTGGCTGTGACTGGCTGTGGTGGGTGGAGGAGATATTCACAGACAATGAAGTTTGTGGGTTTGGATGGGATGTATTGCAGCCTGCCTTCTGTTAAACTCTTTGAGGCTTTGTCCATGAAGAGAAAGTGTGGTGTAACCATATCTCCAAGGTCTGCTTAGTTGATGCTCTGGTTGTAATTGCCCCTAAGGTACTTTCTGACAGCCTAGAATAGTTTGAATGTAATTTAATTGGGGAAATGGAAAACCAGGCTTCCGAGAAGCAGGGAGATTTAGGGCACTGTGGTGCTTACGTTGTAGCTCAGCTCAGAAAACTTAAAACAAAAAAAATCCCTTAAAACGAAAAAAACCCACAAACAAACGAAAAACCCCAAAGGATGTCATATTATTCCATACAAAACCTGAAAACTTTTACAGAATGAGATTTCTGTACAGTTGTGTACTTCACCATTACACATTTAACTCTTCCAATGATCTTTCAAAATTCTTCATGCATACTTAAAGAGGATTTTTAGAAGCACTTAAGACAACTCTCTTTGTGTGGTTAAAAAAAAAATTCTACTGACTTCCATGGGGCCATGAATATAAAATCTATGTTAAATGTTGTTAAACACCTGTCCTGAAGTAGATTTACTAAAATAATGTTCACTTTCCCTCTGAGCCACACATGTACTTATTTAGGCTAATACTAATCTCCTAGTAATCTGTTGTGTCTGCTTCCACATCATGAAGATAACCAGCAATCTATGGACTTTCTAAACTTCTGTGGGAAGCAGTGATTGGAATCTTATGGTATGCTTTACATTTTGAATCTTGATTTAACAACTAACTACAACTTCTAGGAGAACACTAGAGTTTGAGTTTTATAATAAAATTGTTACTCTTTCTGTTATTGGGCATTTAATTAAATTATTTCTCAGAGTTCATTGGCTCCTAAAACTGGCTATAAAATCTCATTGATCTTAGATTTTATTGTGTAAAGATTCAAAAAATGAGACAGAACAAAGAATAGCATTTTCCTTTTCGTTTCAACATGCGCAGGGCATTCTTTCTGCCCTGTTGAAAGTATTCAGAGGGCAAAAAGCAGGAAAAACATGTCTGTAAGATATTACGATGATTTTGGAGAAAAGCTTGAACCGTATTGTTCTGTGAACTGTAGCACACACAACAAAGATTATCCTTTGCCTGTAAGAGACTAAATAAAGACTAACACAGTGGGGGAAGGAAATATAAGGCATCTGGGAGATGGTATTGCTCAAGGTGAAAACGTGTAGTCTGCGAAGACTAAGCCTAAGCAATGCTAGCTCTAAGAAAGTATTGTGCAGAAGATGTGTTTTATCGAGCATTGTTATAGCTGATGCTTAGACACACACTCAGCCCAAGTAGTTTTCAATCTACTCCAAGGAGGTATCTCTTTTTTCTTTTTTTCTTTTTTTAATAGATACTGAATTGGTTTGGAGTAGTGAGCATGTGTAAGATACCTGCCTTTGAAAGCAGTGATGGGCAGCTGTTGCAGTACACTGTTATGGACGCTGGGTGGCAGTATGGACGGTCGGAAGATTACGTGCTTGCGTGCTTGCGTTACGGGAGTGCGGTGGCCGCGCAGCCAAGCCTTAAAGAGGAGAGAAGGCTGGCCTGAACAAAGCAGTTTTTTCTGTAAAGTAAGAAAAAGGAATTCTGCTCAAGGCAAAATGGAGGGTGCCTGAGCCGTTGATTCCAGGGAGCCAGTATTAGTTTCATGGTGATACTCTGTAGAAGTCTGTATATGCACAATTGCCTCATGTAGCTCAAGGAGCAAGATACTTCAGGTGCAGCTAGCAAAAAAGCTGGACTTTGGGTGGGGGTTTTTAGTCTGAAGGTAAAGGACAGACAGGCCAAAGCTTTAGCCTCGGTGTCCTGGTTTGAGCTAGACTTCCTGGTTTGGGCTGAAACTTCCTTGTTTTGGTTAATGAACGAATGGGAATTATTCCCTGCAAGTACTTTAACCCC
>NW_010402387.1:6573-9232 GCF_000710305.1 Buceros rhinoceros silvestris | reverse complement strand
GTTTTCCCTCCTTTAAAATAAAAAAATCATATTTTCTCTCCTTTAAAAAATAAAACCTCCCATTTCCCCCCTCCTTTAAAAATCAAAAAATCCTATTTCCCCCTCCTTTAAAGAACAAAAAAATCTCATTTCCTCCTCCTTTAAAAAAATCCCATTTTTCCTCATTTAACACCCTACCCACCCCCTTTTTTTTTCCCCCATTTAAAAATAAAATCCTAAAGCCAAGCACCTCCAAGAGTTTGGATACACCAGTGGGGAAATGAGCTTCAACACCACAACAGAGTCCTCAGCATCCAGCATCCCCAGCCCCGAAGAGTCCCGGCCACAGCCCCTGCCTGGGCAGAGGGATAGGGTTATTGAGCAGATGGTTGGGTTAATCCCCTCGGAGCCCCCGCGACCTGCCTCAGCTGCCTGCACAGGCAGTGGGGTTCCCGGGAAGGATGCCCAGCACCTCTAGGAAAGCTGTGGGTAACCCCAGGGCGAGCACAGACCAGCCTGGAGCACCCCGAGGAACCAGGCTGGCCCACGTGGCGGGATGCTGTGGGGATGGGCACAGTCCTGTCGTGTCCAAACCTCTCCTCCACACACCAAAATAACATTTATCCTCTGACATTCACATGGCCGTTGCACCGCAGGGACCACTGCTGCCAGAGTCACCCCAGTGACTCTTGTGATGCTCCTCGGCAGGGCTTACACCACTTAAACCACCGAGAAGAGCCCTATCCTGCCCTGCAAACCCCCTCCTAAGGTGGGCCAGGGGTAAATAAGTTCTTTCCACCAAATTCCTCCATTTCAACACGGAGTTACAGCAGATTCCACCTGGCACCAACAGATCTGGGAAACTCAGGGGCTGCTGCTAACCACTGCACAGCTCCAGCTTTGGTCGGCTCCATGGGACATCCTGACCTCCTGAAATAAATCCTGCCATGAGGCAAGACCAAAACCCATCTTCTCCAGGGCAAAACTACCTCCACACTAACAACACTCGGGCACTTTGGACTCAGCAGTGTTGGGTTTATGGTTGGACTTGAAGATCTTAAAGGTCTTTTCCAACCTAAATGACTCCATGACCACGAACCTGCTTCCTTCATGGGCTCTTCCCCAGTCCAGGAGGCCCCAGGAGAGCCAAGTCGCTGCTGGAGCTCACCCATCGCCCAGGGCAGGGCAGCCCCTCTCGTTTCACAGTAAAATCAGTATTTACAGATTTCCAGATTATTTCCAAGGGCACGAGCTGGGACACGGCCATTTCTCAGCACAAGTGCTGGAAACCTCCGGCAGCTCCTGAAGGATACGCGTTAGGAAGCTGCAAGTCAACATCAACAGACAAAGTCAATGGGCTTAAAAAAAATAAATAAGACAGAAAATGACTCACCAGAGTGAATTACTCATATCCGAGCAGAGTCATGCTGTAGGTACATGTGACAGGCACCGCGGGAGTGGAGGAGCCCCACTCGTCCCCTGGCCAGCTGGGGACACGGTGGCCCCGGGGTGGGCAAGGAACACGGGATGCAGCATGGCCGGGGATTTGCTAAATAAAGACCAAATCCTCCAGCCTCATCCCCGGGCAGGATCTGGCCCTGGCAAATCCCCCAGCATTAGCAGGGGGATTGTTTACATTGCTGCACACGCGGCTCCACAACCCTTTCGCTGAACCGTAATTAAATCTTTACTAAATATAAGCTCATCCTTTATCTGCTCCTGGTGAAAACGCCACAGGTGAAGCCAGACCCCCTCATCACCAGTAGCTCCCATCGCCACCCAGCACTGGGGATTTCTCCCCCACCAGCTGCAGAGCAGATTCGCCAAAGCTCAACCCTTTGCCTCTTCCCCTGTAACACGAGTTTCTCCTGTGCAGGGTGCTGGAGCTTGGCAGGTGTTCGCTGGGGGTTATAACTTGCAGGCTGCCAGAGTCTCGCTGTGAATGTGGACATTTGAGGTTTGCTGTTGGGCAGCTAGAGACAAATGCAAACCCTAGCGCAGGCTGCCGTTGGGGCTCTGAGAAAGCGAGGCACATCCAAGATTCCGTGCTCAAAAGGCTTCTCCCTACGAGGGAGGGAGGCATCTCGCCCAAGTCTCCAGTGAGCTCAGGAGGGCACAGGCAGAGCTCAGCCCATCAGCCGGGTCTCGAGCACCCGATGCCCTCACAGAGCCTTCTCTGAAATGCTGCTGCCTGCGAAGCTGAACCAAGAAATGCTGCACCCTGAGGTGTGACAGGGCCTGACCACCGTGTTTTATACAACCAGAGCGTTCCACAGTGCCCCAGTGGGAGCGGGACAACCCACAGAGCTGGTGGGATTGAGCCCTGCCAACCCCCACCTCATCCCTTCCTGCCCACCGCAGGGACCTCATTGCCACCACCCCGGTGGGAGCAGCAGGGACTGCCCTGGGAGGAGAGGAGCAGCATCCCCAGGCACAGGGCCCCTTGCAGGACGCGGCTGCTCCCAGCGTTCCACAGTGCCCCAGTGGGAGCGGGACAACCCACAGAGCTGGTGGGATTGAGCCCTGCCAACCCCCACCTCATCCCTTCCTGCCCACCGCAGGGACCTCATTGCCACCACCCCGGTGGGAGCAGCAGGGACTGCCCTGGGAGGAGAGGAGCAGCATCCCCAGGCACAGGGCCCCTTGCAGGACGCGGCTGCTCCCCGCTCCACAATAGAGC
>NW_010402387.1:6024-6366 GCF_000710305.1 Buceros rhinoceros silvestris | reverse complement strand
CAGAAACACCCTCCCAAGCCTCTTCCAGCTCAGGGAGCTGCTCCGAGGAGCGACAGGGCAGCGAGCCCTCGCCCGCGGAGCCATCGCCCTTCGGGGACGCGTGCTCCGCGGGGCGGGAGAGCCGGCCGGGTGCCTGCTTTCCCAGCAGCACTGGTGACACCACTGTTATCGACTCTCCTCTGGATGTGGAGAGCAGCAGATCCTTGGCACGAAGGAGGCTCCCTGGGGACGCAATGAGAGCGGAGCATGGCACCCCCACCCCCCACCCTCTGACCACGTTTATCCACGTGCTGCCTCTTGACTTGCCTCCACCGCACCAAGGGAAAACGAACTGAGCAGCAA
>NW_010402387.1:5233-5807 GCF_000710305.1 Buceros rhinoceros silvestris | reverse complement strand
CATGGCTCCGCCACCCCCCGCCCTCTTCCCACGTTTCTCCACGTGCTGCCTCTTGCCTTGCCTCAACGGCACACAGGGAAACAGCCCTGAGGAGCACCCAGCAAAACGCTCTGCACCCTGCCAAGCGCCTCCCAGAGCACCCAGCCCAGGCTGAGAACCAGCACCCAGGACCCCCAAACACCGTCAGGGCGCGCAACCCCTTCACCACCACCACGGCGCAAGTCACAACAGGGTTGGAAACAGGCAGTGGTTCCCCCCAAATCAAACAGGGCATCTTGTGGGACCGACAGCCCCCATCACCAGGCACAAGCAGGACAGAGGGTGAGCGCTGGAGCCCTCAGCCCTGTGTGCTGCTCCCCAAACTCACAATTTGCTGCACAGGGCCACTCCACTGAGCGGCAGCCGGGTGCCCCCATGGCATGGGGGAGTTGGCAGAGTGGAGGCAGAACGCGCACGCTCGAGGAGCGATTTAAAGCTGCCAGGGCCAGCTCTGCCTTCTTTAATAGCTGTCATGTAAGCAGAGGTAATCAGGCTACGCCCTGGGCTGTAAAGGCAGGAGGCAGCCCCACAAACA
>NW_010402387.1:1065-5118 GCF_000710305.1 Buceros rhinoceros silvestris | reverse complement strand
ACCCCGCAAGCTGCTCCTGCCAGCACAGCTGGGATTCCTGCTCCAGATCACTGTGAATCAGTTGGACTCAATGATCTTAGAGGTCTTTTCCAACCTAAACAATTCGGCACTGCTGTGAAGTCACACCACCAAGAGGCACCTCACTCACAATCACCCATTTACCAGCACCACAACCAACACCCACCTCTGCCCAGCCAAGAGGGACACGTTCTGCAGGCACCCCCACAAAACCCACCTTCCTCTGCTCTCTCCTCCTCTTCCTCTCAGCACCCTCCTCCGCCCCAGGAGCTCCTCCCGGTCCCCACCCACACCCCATGCTAATCAGGGGCTCATGAGGTTAATCACACACCCCAGCACCACACCCCGATGGGGATGAGGCACAGCTGAAGTTCTGCCCCAGGGATGTTCCGACACGGCTCTGAGACCAAACCCCTGCCCCTAGCACTTTTGCAGACCAGGTTATCACCATCCCTGGCCCTCGAAGGGACAATCCACCCAACTGTTTGGAAAAGAGGGGGCAAAGGGAATGTTGTTAATTGTGTTTTTTAAATTTTTACCTGAAATAAGGCTTTCAGGACCACCGAACAACCCCTCGTGTGCCCCATGGGTGTGGGGTCTGAATGATCCTAAATGTTATTAAGCCCACTTTGGATCTGATCACTGAGGGCTTTGGCCCCAAGCACACTTCCAGGATGGGAACGACCCTCCCCATGTGCCTCTGAGCCCGGGCAGGGGGGTCACTCCAGCTCCCGACACCTCACTGGGCAGTGGGCATCCCTCCATCCTGTGTCACAGCCAGCGTCCCCACCGGGCACAGGAAAGGGGGAGCCCAATGTGTATCCCTGGGTATACACCAGAGGGGAGCCCCAAAAATACCATTTCATCCCATTCTGCCCCCAAAAGCATTAATTTCCCCTGAAATGCTGCACCCCCAGGGTGAAAAAGGGGCTCAGCAGCACAGCGGGGCAAAGCAGGCATCAAATATAAAATCAGCTCGACGGGATGTGCTTGGACACAGGAGCCAGGAGCTCCTGAGTGGGTCCCCTCTTCCCCCTGGTTTAAGCGTTCACTTAATGAGCGCACTAATTACCAAGGGGAGAAAATACCAGGGATTCAGACAGGGGTTACCTGTGATCCGCAGCCAAACACAACAAAGGCAGCCCAAGGTGTGCTGCCTCGCGCCTGGATTCTGCCCCAGCGCTGGCCGGGGAGCTCCCCGTGGGGGAGCACAGCCCCAGGAACCCCCAGTTCTGGGACGGGAAACTCCATTGGAAGATGAACTGGGAATTCTTGCCCTGGTCCAAATCCAACCATATTTCAAGGGGGGTTTTCCCTCTAGGCACGATGGCTCGTTAACCTTAAACAGGTTAAAAACCCCAAAGCCTTGACCATGTGGAAGCAGACTCGAGCTGCCTGGGAGCAACCGGACTCTGCTGCACCCTCACAGGAGCTGAACCAGCACAACCCACCCAGGACCAGCACAACCCAGTGCAGGAGAGAGCCCTGCTCGCCCCAGCCAGGCACCACCACATCATGCTGTCACTTTCCGAGAGTTCCCCACCTCAGGCTGATCTTTTTCTTGGCTTTTTTGGGGAGGGGGAAGGTTTAAATCCAAACAGCTCGGCTGAGAACAAGGTTATGGGGCTGAAGGGGCCCTGGGGCAAAGGGTGCTGGTGACGAAGACCCACAGGGCCCTGGGCAGGCAGGAGGGAAAGCATTTTCCCCCCTCCAGTTTCCAAATCCCTGAGAAGATGCTCTCTGACCCCCTGCAAAGGGCATGGACCTTCCTGGTGTCTCCTTCACCCTTGGAGGCTGTTCCCAGGCATCTGCTGCAGGCTGGCTTCATATGACTGTGTCCTCCAGCAACCAGTGATGTGGCCCATATCACTACCAGGGAGGAATTATTTATCCCTCCCTTGTGAAAAAAAGGATTTTTCAGCAAGATCCATGTTGTCAGACCCTATGAAAAAAGTGGGGGGGCTGGAGGCGGTGTTAGATGGGAAGAACAGAAAGTGGGAGATGGAGAAGCTGGGCCATAGCTGGGCGATGGGTCCGACAGGTTGGATTGGTCCCACTGGCTGCTCTCGCACGTCAGTGCAGTGAACACAAAGCGGAGAGCTGTAGCGGGCACGAGGGAGCGATGCTGGAGCACGGCAGAGCAGGGAGGGGGTTGTCGCTGCAGTCTGGCAGGAAAGGCAGAGACATCCCCAGAGGAGAGCTCCCCGAAGCAGGCCTGCGGCCACTGCCTCCAGCTGTGCAGGCATCCAGCTGTGCAGGGATACAGCTGTGTGGACAATCAGATGTTCAGGGGTCCAGCTGTGCAGGATCCTACCTGTGCATGGTTCCAGCTGTTCAGGAATTCAGTTGTGTTCAAGCACCAGCTACGCTCAGTCTCCAGCTGTGTGGGGATCCAGCTGGAAGTCTCCAGCTAGGCAGGGGTCCAGCTGTGATCTGCTCCCGCTGTGCGTGGGGGCCCAGCTGTGCCCCCTGCCAGCAGTACCCAGTCCGAGCTGTGCATTGCTCCAGCTGTGCATTGCTCCAGCTGTGCACAGTCTTGGCTGTATGTGAGAGCAGCTGGCCATGTCTCCAGCTGTTTGGGGCGCTGTCATGCACTGCTCCATCTGTGTGGGGCCTCCAGCTGTGCAGGGCTACATCTATGCTGGACCCTGACTGCGTGTGTCCCTGCAGCAAGTGTCCCAGCTCTGTCCCCAACCCTGGACAGCCCAGCTGTGCAGTGTCCAGCAGTGAGCACTGCACTGTGCAGTGGCCTGGGGCCTCGGCAGGTGGAGCTGTGCAGCTGTGCAGACAGCTGTGTGCGGGCAGGATGGAGCTGTGCAGCTGTGCAGGCAGCCTGCCCTGTACTTCCTGACCAGCCCAGGGATCCCAGCAGTGTCCCCACTGCCGGACTGGGAGACCCGCCTCCCCTTTGCATGGAACTTTACAGTGCTGTGAGCCCCAGGGCTCTATTCCGGCACCGCAGACTCGATAAAATCTGCGAGTCACACACCAGCCCCCAGCTTCTTCCTGTTTTCAACTATGAAACCGTCAGCGCTTGGGTTTTTAATTTCTTTTTGTTCATGGGTAGGACTTCCAGGTGAACTCTAAGCCAGAGGCACCGAAATCTGCTGGGCTAGCACAGCCGCTTCCAGCACTTTGCGAATCCTTACGGCTGGGTTATAACCTGCGAAATGCCCTGTCCCACTGGTTGGCGTCCAGAGGGACACAGGGCTGTGGACCATGGTGTGACAGGGACAGAGGGCATCCCCCACGACAATGTGAGGGACAGGACACAAACCTTGGTGCGGCCGAAACGTGAACAAAAGCAGTCGGCTCCCAGGCACCAAGCACCCGTCGCACTAAAATCACATTTCTGAAGGGGTTTTTGATACTTCTGCAAACTGGAAGGGATCACTCTGGCTTTGGTCACCCCAATGTTTAGTGTCTGGTGGCCCCAGCGCAAGGATCCACATCCCTGTCCCCAGCCAGGCCCACAGCGAGGGGTATGGGACACCCACAAAGGCGGCTGGCACAAAGCTGCCGCTGCGGGTCATCATTCAGACAAGAAATCTGCACTCTCCACGTGTTTTTTCCAGAAGAAACGCAGGATTCCTTCAACACTTTTCACCAGTGGAGAACACCACGGCAGGGACCAGCACTGGCTTGGAGCCGGGGTGATGTCCTTGCTCGTCCCTAACTCCTGCAGACCAGGGTGGGGAAAGGAACATGGAAAAGCACCCCCCCACCCTGGAGCTCAGGCGCAGCCCTTTGTGCCATGGGAAAAAGCCACAGAGATGGTTTATTATTTTATTTCTTTGCACCACGGTTTCCATTAACAAGGCTGACCTCCAGGTCAGAAGTTTCCTGGCGTCCCCGCACCCTGGGACAGCTGGGAAGGGCCCGGTCTGCTCCCGGCGCAGAGCAAACAGCGGCTCATCTCCAGGTTTGATGCCCACAGGTGGGTTTAAAGCTGATGGAAAAGCCCCCTGAAACCCCAGCGGGGAACTATGTCCTCAAGGATGGCTGCCACCCGGCCACTGCTGAGGTAGAGGCTGG
>NW_010402387.1:586-832 GCF_000710305.1 Buceros rhinoceros silvestris | reverse complement strand
CGCGTGTGGCGGGGCCGCGGGAGCCCCTTCGGCTGCACTGGGATCCTGCACCACCAACCTGTGCATGCCCCAGCCCCTCCAGCTCTTGGTTTTCATCCTGCTTTTCCCCCAGTATCAGAGCAGCAGCAACTCCCAGCCCCGCTGAGCCCAGCCAGGAGCTGCTGGGGGGTGCTGGAGGCAGCACGGCTGCACCCATGGGGTGACCACCCCCAGGCCACCACCAGACCCCTCCCGCCCAGCCGCGAG
>NW_010402387.1:0-240 GCF_000710305.1 Buceros rhinoceros silvestris | reverse complement strand
CCCGCAAAAAGGGAAGGAAAACAGTCGGGATTTGGGTTAGTTCTGCAGCAGCGCTGCCACCGGAGCATTGCCGCTTGCTGCTGCTGCTGCTGCAAAGTGAAAAGAGGCTGTCAGTGCCAGAGCAGCAGCACCGCGTCCGCGTGGCCTCGCCGTGAAGCGGCTGCCTGGCAGAACTGGGTCATTGGAAGGGAAGGAATAAAGCGAGTGAAGGCTGGTGGAGGGGAGGGGGCCAGCGCGGAG
>NW_010402386.1:549-759 GCF_000710305.1 Buceros rhinoceros silvestris | reverse complement strand
GCCCTGCGGGGGCAAGGATCAGCCGTTATTAGCCGTTATTAGCAGTTATTAGAGGCTATTAGGGGTTAATAAAGGTTAAGAAACCCCCCTGCACCCCAAAATACAATCCTAGTGGGGGAATCAAGGATTAAATAGGTGTTATTAGGGGTTATCAGGGGGTTATTGGGGTTATCAGGGGGTTATTAGGGGTTTATTAGGGGCTATTAAGGG
>NW_010402386.1:0-323 GCF_000710305.1 Buceros rhinoceros silvestris | reverse complement strand
TAAGGACCCCCACACACCCCAAAACACCCCAAAATACAACCCTAGGGAGGGATATTAGGAGTTATTAACGGTTATTAGGAGTTTATTAGAGTTTTATTAGGGGCAATAAAAGGCTAATAAGGAGTAATAAGGGCTTGATAAGGGGTTAAGGGACCCACACACCCCAAAATACAACCCTAGAGAAAGATATTAGGGGTTAATAGCAGTTATTAGGGATTATTATGGGTTTATTAAGGTTTTATTAGGCATTATTAGGAGCAATAAAGGGCTAATAATGAGTAATAAGGGGCTGGTAAAGGGTTAAGGGACCCACACCCCCCAAA
>NW_010402385.1:0-590 GCF_000710305.1 Buceros rhinoceros silvestris | reverse complement strand
GGGCTGGAGGAGCTTGGAAGGTCCCTTCCAAACCATTCTGTGATACCGTAGGCTGGTGTTACTGGATAAAATTCAACTGCTTTAACAACAAAAAATCCCCAAAGACACCCCCCAAATAATTACCTTGACTTACACCCTCAGCAAGATCTACATTTATACAAGCAAAGGGCACACACAGAAACTCAAGACCAGTAATTTCTACAGGAACTGTCACAGCAGAGCCCGTCAGCCTAAGGGGAGACACTTCGTAGTCGCAATGCAAGGTCTGACATAGCTGCAGCGTATCTGGGTGAAGCAGCTCAGGACAGAGGCAGGTGGGACACTCAGCCTAGTTTCTCTACTCCCACATCCACGCTGGGTGTTTTTCCCCTTCTAGCAGTGCACTTACCAGTATCGAGGCGGGTTTTTATATGTTGGTATCTGGGATTCTGAGGGACGCGCCTGGTTAAATACTGTTTAAAAAGGAAATGGGAAGAGGAAGTCGATACACAGCCTCGTATTTTTTTGAATGAAAAAACCCCCTTCACAGAAAAGGCATTTTGAAGAGCAAAAAGGAGCGAGGCCACAGGCCCCCTCTCAGACGCAGACCT
>NW_010402384.1:1625-1851 GCF_000710305.1 Buceros rhinoceros silvestris | reverse complement strand
GGGTGTCCCCTGAGCCAGGGTGGTGGCAGGGCTGTCTGTGACGGTCCACGTCTCTACAGGGTCCACCAAGTGGGGGCTGGTGCCGAAGCGCCTGATCGTGCTGGGCAGGAACTTCTCGGAGAAGCTGACCCGCGGGCAGGTCTTGGTGGGGCGTCTGCTGGAGCTCCACATGCTCAAGCTGGTGGCTCTCTACACCGTCTGGGTGGGCCTGCAGGAGGGGCCGTAC
>NW_010402384.1:0-201 GCF_000710305.1 Buceros rhinoceros silvestris | reverse complement strand
TGGGGCAGGGATATGTAGGACCATGTGCAGGCACACTGCCCGCCCTGGATACAAGGGTCTGGGGGTGCTGGCATTGAGCGTGCCCACTGCCCCCCACCCCAGCCTATCCGTGGCGCTGGAGCCAGGCCCTCCCCATCAACTCGGCGCTCATCAAGTGGCTCTACCTGCCCGACTTCTTTGTGGCCCCCAAATCCACCGAGC
>NW_010402383.1:0-1321 GCF_000710305.1 Buceros rhinoceros silvestris | reverse complement strand
CGGGAGTTGCAGGGAGGGGTTTTCTGGTCAGTGTAGGGCGGAGGTCCTGGAACAGTCCTCTTGGGTGGGCAAAGAGACTGAGTTACTTCCCAGCAGCAGAGCAGCATGGGCCGGGCAGCTGCAGCCTGTGATTGTTGTTGTGTGGTTTGTGCAGTCTGTCTTCTGTGTCCTAGAGCTTCCTCAGCTCTTGATGGCCTCCTTGCTCTTTGCACTCAGGGGGCAGAGCAGGTGCCTCGGGTGCCATCCTTTGGGTCTCAAATGCCCATCCCCATCGGCATCGTGCTCATCGGGCACTTCTTGCGTAACCATTTTGAAGCGTGGGTAGGTGTTGCAGCTCTGAAGGTTCGGGTTGGTTTGTTTTGCGGCATCCTTTCTGGCTGCATCCGCAGCTCTGTTCTCTCGCCATCCATTTTCACGGACCGGGACTTCTTCCTTTCATCCACCCGTCCTTTGGTCTTGATGCCCGACTTTTGCTCAGCCATCATCTCGGTTCTGACAGGACCGTCTTGTGACGAGCCCTTGCATTCGGCTCTTTTCTGGGGCTGCGATAGAGCCTCCTCGACTCTCTGCTGTGGCCCCGTACGCCTTCTTGCCTGGCAGTGTCACAGTCTGGGAGTCCTTCTCCTTGCTGGGAGTTTTCTCTCATTCGTATCGTGCTGTGCGTGGCGATGGTCGCTGTGTGTGCGCACAGCGTTGGTCCGCGTGCGTGTGTGCGTCTTGGAGCTGCTCTGCCCTGCGGGTGGTGTTGGGGTGGGCACAAGAGCAGGAAGTCTTTTGGTTACGTGTTGATGTGCCCCAGCTGTTGAGGCAGGGGCTGTCCAGTCCCCGTGGATGGAGCAGCCATCGATGCGCTGTACGGGCGGCCGTTTCACTGGTGCCTCGTGGAGATGATGGGAGTCCTGTGGGAGGGGCTGTCGAGCAGGAGTGAGGCAGGTTGAACTGCCAAGGCGTTAAGGCTTAGAGTGTGGTGTCTTGTTCTGCATGTGGGGCTGCAGCTGGGCTCTGGGTGGTTTTCCTGAGTGGAAACCAGAGCTCTGGCTTTGTGAAGCTGTTGCTCAGCCTCTGGGTGAGCAGTGTAATCCTTGTGTTCCCGATGCAGAGGGATGAGGAGGTGGTGAGCGGAGTGCTGTGAGAAGGTCGGTCGGTGCGTGGTGTCGGAAGGAACGCGGGAGTGGTGGCTCTGTGACTGCATTATGGTTTGTAATTTTACGCCGGGATGTTGGCAGCGGAGGGGACTCGGGCGAGGCGAGTGGCGATGAGTGCGCTGAGTCAGCAGGTAGCGTGCAGGGGTTGCATTGCTGTTGGAGTCAGGAGCGTTCCC
>NW_010402382.1:547-782 GCF_000710305.1 Buceros rhinoceros silvestris | reverse complement strand
ACACCGCCCGGCAGGGACCCACCGCCCGCCCCGTGCTTCCTCGCTCCCCAGAAACGGTCCCAGTCTTCCCTTCCCCGGCCCCAGCGCCCCACGGCTCAACTCACGTCTCTCGGCCCTGGGCGTTACTCGGCAGCAGAAGCAGCGTCTCCTTCCCCGCACCAACACTCTGCCGGGTGACGCAGCCCCAGCGCTATTTATGCGGTTACTGCAGACAGGCCCCGCCCCCTTGCCCCTA
>NW_010402382.1:0-235 GCF_000710305.1 Buceros rhinoceros silvestris | reverse complement strand
TGGCCGCGGTGAGGCGCCGGGTGGGGAGAACGGGAATTTCGTCACCGATTGGCGCAGCAGCGGGAAGAGAGAGTGTTGATTGGCTGACCCGGGGGACAGACAGACAAGGGCGAGGGGCGGCGGCCGTCAGGAAAGCTCTGGAAGGTTCGGCGCTGCTCGGCGCTGATTGGTGCGCGGTGAGGTCAGCGCTGTTGCTAGGGGGGAGCGCCTCGCGGGGGCAGATTTCGGCGGGGAG
>NW_010402381.1:6440-6882 GCF_000710305.1 Buceros rhinoceros silvestris | reverse complement strand
CGCGGCTGAGCTGCTGTCGTAAGGGTCGCTGCCGGCTCCTGTCTGACCCCGGGCATCTTTGGGTGCTGGAATCCTTTCTCCTCCTCACCCTCCAGGTCAACGCAGCGTTAATCCAACCCACGACCCCAGATGACATTCCCACCGGTTTCAGCTCCGGAGAACGCCCTGCCCCGCGTCTGGCAGCTTCTGCTTCGGAAACCTGATGCTGGTTCAAACGTGAGCCTAAGCCAAATTCCTCCAGGCACGTTTTTATCATCCCTTCTTTTTCCTGCCGGGGACAATGGTTTTGCTGGCTGCTCTGCCCAGCCCTTTCCTCTGCGTTCCCAGATAGAAATAGTTAACTGGGTTCACCGCGGAATGAATGTCCTCGTTTCCTTTCCAGGGCAGGCAGCTCCCCGCTGCCTCCCCCCTGCCCGTCTCTCCGCTCAAGCCCTGGGGGGGG
>NW_010402381.1:5707-6324 GCF_000710305.1 Buceros rhinoceros silvestris | reverse complement strand
CCAGCCCTGGGGAGGAGAGGAGCCGCTCTCTAGTGACATGATGCAAGCGCAGGCGATGTCTCCCTCGCCCTGGCAGTGTTGCGGTGACCCGGTGGCCTGTGCAAGCGCTGCCAGGTCCCCCAGGGCTTTCTGCAGCGTGAGAGCAGCCCTTTGCTCTCCTCTTGTGATGGGTGGGATGGGGGCACCTCGTGGCTCCCGGGAAGACGTGAGCCAGCCCCGGCTCTGGGAGTTTCGAGTCAAAGCAGATCAAGCTAATAAAAAGGGAGCGGTGCTGGAGAAGAGGAGGGGAGGAGAGGGAGAAGAGATGAAGCCATGGGCATTGCAAAGCAACCCCCCGTTCCCTGTAGGGAGAAGCTCATCTGATAGCGTGGCTTCTCCTGGCATTGTCACTGGGTCCCCCAGGAAAGCAGAGACCACCAGGGCCAGGACCCAGCACCCAGACTCCCCGGTCTGGTTGTGGTTGCCCACGTGCGGGTGTTTAGGGTCAGCCAAGATGCCGCAACCCGCCGGGTTTGCCGGGGCTGTGGGGACAGCTGCTGGCTCAGGCGATGCTCCAGCTGCCGCCGTGGCAGGACGGCCGTCAGGAGGAGCAGGTCGGGGCTCGGGTAGCGCACTTT
>NW_010402381.1:5221-5620 GCF_000710305.1 Buceros rhinoceros silvestris | reverse complement strand
GCGCAGTACGGCAGTGAGGGGGGGCAGCTCGGTGCTCGTTTAGCCACTTCTCCAAGGGCTGATTTTCACTGGGGCTTTGTCGCACGCTTGGCTTCGCGGGAGGTGGTCGCTCTCAGGCTGCAAACTCCACAGACAAAGCGTCTTACGTGATGTGGGGCCGGGGGGGTCAGGCAAGAAGAGATCAGCCATGGCTTCATCTCTGGTCGAATGGACCTAGAGGCTGGCACGGGATGGACGGGGGGGGGAACACCATTGGTTTGGTGGAGCATGAGACATCCCGCTGGCATCCATGGGTGAGTGGAGAGCTGAGAAGCTTCAGCGGGCAAGCAAAGCTCTCCTGGACGCCCCTGGGGTGGTGAGATGGACTGTGTGCCGCCGTGATTTTGGAGAGGACGGCTG
>NW_010402381.1:2358-5049 GCF_000710305.1 Buceros rhinoceros silvestris | reverse complement strand
GTGGCCGTGGCTGGGGACGTGGCCTGGGGCTGATGCTGGCCATGGTGAAGTGCTGCTGGTGTTTTGGTGGGTGGGACCCACAGCAGAGCCCAGAGCGGGGGCTGGTCCCTACATGGGCACTGCTCCAACCTCCCCCTTCTTGCTTCTCTGGGTTGCTGCAGCGTTTCGCTGAGGCTGTGTCTGCCCGGACTTCAGAGAAAGCGCCGGGGGCAAATGCAGGAGGTTTGATCTCCTGCCTCGGCCCCCAAGGTTACCGTGAGCTGGGAGGGTCCGTGGTTTGCAAGACACCCTCACTCCCGGCTGTTCTGGCAGAGAGGGATGCCCTGGAAAGGAGGAGGAGGTGAATGCAGAACGTCCCGGCAGCCCCCGCTCGTCTCTGGCCGTCCCAGACCGTTTTTGTAGCTCTAGCGAGGGTGAGCTCTGCTGCGTGATTTACAGGGAGTGTCTCCACAGTGTTTATGTTGGCGGGTTCGAGTTTACGTACGGTTTGAAACATTCACTGAAACCTCTTATCGCCAGAGCTTAAAAACAACCGAGCGCTGATGAAAGCCCTGCGCTAACTGGCCAAGGGTTGATTTAGGGCTCGGGCTGCCCCGCAGCTCCCGCCCGGCTCAGGGAAGTTGCCATCCCCGCGGGGAAGGAGAGGAGATTTCAACCATCATGATTTAGGGCTCGGGTTGCCCTGCAGCTCCCGCCCGGCTCAGGGAAGTTGCCGTCCTCGCGGGGAAGGAGAGGCGATTTCACCCATCAGCGTGGGGGGATCCATCCAGATTTAGCCCTTGTGCCAGCGAAGGTCGGGTCTGGCACCAGGGGAGCCAGGCCATGATGCCCAGGGCTCTCGTCCATGTTCAAGGGCTCCTGGCCTGGCAGAACAAGATGATCAGCAGATGCAAGAGGTGGGGAGCTGGGGAGCTTGGGAACCTCCACAAGTGATGGTTTAAATGCGCTGCTTTTATAACCCAAACCAGCTCATCCACGCACCCAGATAGGGGACGAGGCTTTGTAGCGGGTTAAAAACGCAGCTCGCTCCCGTTCCCATCACTCCTCTCATCGGGCCTCTGCGAGGATCTCCGTGATGCAGCTCCTGGTTTAGTGAAAGTAGTTACTTCAGTGAGATCCCATCAGCATCTGTGGGATCTGGAGTCATCAACCTCCCAAGCGTCTCACAGCAAACACCCTCCTCCTCTTCTCACATTTTCCGCTGAAGGGCAGGACCATCCCTCTCCTCTCCCATTAGAGCTGCACTTGAGGTCTGAGACTATGAACCTTCTTCAGGTGCCAGCAGAGGGTCATCTTGGAGCACAAAGAAGCCCAATTCGTGCTGTAAGAACCTACTTTATGATCAGCTCCTGAGCCCTCCAGTTGTGGCCACCTTTCCTTCTCCAGCATCACGGGTGCTAGAGGAGAAACAGGCGAACAGGGGAGTGCAAACAGCACCTTCACGTGGGACGGGTGGTTAAAAATGTGAACTAGCAGCAAAGAGTTGCCGGAGGACACCGTCTCCTGGGTAGGGATGCTTCTGGTCTCCTGGTGTCTGTGAGCATGCAGTGAAATTTAGAGGAGCAGAGAGAAGAGCTGGAAACTGATCTGTGCCCCAGACCAGCCCTCGGAGATCAGGCAGGGCTTGAGCCCGGCTCCAAGGAGCGTTGAACACCCAAATTTAGGCAACTAAAGCCCACCCAACTGCCTTGAAACCAGTCTAGGAGGATACCGTGAGAGATCTTTTCCTTTTGAGGAGCAGCCACCTCGTGGCACGTGGTCCTGCCTCCGCATCACCCCCCAGCTGCTCCGTACCCCCGCAACCCTCTTCCTAGGAACCGGGACTCCCCTTCCAGGCAAAGGGGCACTTTATGCCAGGCCGGGTGGTTAGGAAACATCCTCAAGTGCCTTAGGCGTCCAACTAGACTTATCCTACTGCATATATCCTACTAGGTGTGTCCTACTAGGTGTGTCCTACTAGATGTATTCTCTAGGTGTGTTCTACTAGATGTATCCTACTAAGTGTGTCCTACTAGATGTCTCCTGCTATAGGTATACTCTAGGTCTGTCTTACGAGGTGTGTCCTCTAGGTCTGTCCTACGAGATGTATCCTCTAGGTGTGTTCTACTAAATGTATCCTACTAGGTGTGTTCTACTAGATGTGTCCTACTAGATGTATCCTCTAGATGGATCCTACTAGATGTATCCTCTAGATCTGTCCTACTAGGTGTGTCCTATAGGTGTGTCCTACTAGATGTGTCCTGCTAGATGTATCCTACTACATTATGTCCTACTAGATGTATCCTACTAGATATATCCTACTAGGTGTATCTGACTAGGTGTATCGTACTAGGTGTATCCCACTAGGAAGGGAGGGTGAGAAAGCCCCGGGAGCTACGTGCCTCCAAACTGGATAAACATACCAGAAAATGGAGCGAATCAGGTTGAAACCGGTCTAGCGGAGCAGGCAGCCTTCTCTTTGAAGAGGCTGCTGGGGTCTCTCAGCCTGCGCTGCACCACGCAGAGGAAAAGAAAATTAAAACCCGCTCCTAGCAGTAAAATCGTGGCTGGTGAACCTCTGTTAACCTGTGGCCCGTGTTAATGGGCTGGTGCAGACAAGCCCCGCGGTAGGAGAGTCCATCCTGCCGTTATTCCTTGTAATGGGAAGCTGCCAAAAAACGAGCCAAAGCAAATATTTGCGGCAACGGCTGG
>NW_010402381.1:0-2249 GCF_000710305.1 Buceros rhinoceros silvestris | reverse complement strand
CGCACGCGGCCCGGGTGGGCGCGCCCCTGCCACTGGGCAGGAGGTGACATCACCCGGATTCCTCCGCTGAGGAATGCGGGAATTGCTTTTTGGAAACATCCCTGCCCCGAGTCCGATGGTTCACCCACCCCCGTGCGCTGCACGGCAGAGAGGCCGAGTCTCCTCCTCTCCCACGGCGCTGGTGGGGCTGTCGCGTGGACAAGGGATGACATTGGCCATTCCCCACGCTGCAGGTGGAGGTTCCATAAGCAGGAGCTGGACAGAAGTCCGGGCAGGAGCTGGAGCTAGCAGGGGAGCGATGGCTTCTTCTCTGGGCTGGCCAGGATGGAGCAGGGGATGGGCTGAGCAGCTGCGTGGACCTCTCTGCTGTGGAGGCTTTGCTGCGAGCTGCAAGAGGAGGTCGTGTGCACGGCTCCATGATGACCCCACTCCTTGGTCCTGCAAAGTCCACCAACCATGTTGTGCGTTCCTGAATGCAGAACTTCAGTGTGATGATACAGTGAGTGGGACTCAATGGTCCTGACAGGTTTCTTCTTACTTGAGATACGATTTGTGCCTGGAATCAGCACGCTGCTCAGAGCATCCTGGCCAGCCAGCCCACACCTTTCCTAGTCTGGTAGGGCCCTAATTCCCCCTTCACGCAGCCCTTGGCTTCTGCGTTGAGCTGAGCATCCCCATGTCCCACCTCCAGTCCCTTGAGCTTACATCCCTCCACCCCTGACTCTGCATTGGCTCCGACCGCAGCAAACACCACTGGAAATTATTCGTGTCGCTAACGTCCATGTGTCAGCGGCACTTGACCCGTGTCGGCGACAGCAGCGGGGTCAGTTCCTGTGGGATGGAGCCTGTGCCGTCATTTCAATAGGTGGAACTAGGTGTAGCTCGGTGGCCCCCATTGTGAGTCCAGGGGGGTGATTTAGTGCTTGGAAAGGCCTGAAGATTTTTAACCCCAGTGCCGGAAAGAGGATGGCTGGCAGGAAACGAAAGAGCTGCTCTCTGAGGCAGGGCTGGTTTTGCTCCTGCACCAATTCTTTAATTTTCTGCCAAGTTTTGGAAATTCTTGGCTACTACAATTGGACAATTAAATCAAGAAGGGCTCTGGCCAAATGCGAAAACCCACTTGGTCAGCTGAATTTTTGAAACGGGGATGGAGTGAGGACCTTGCAATGGACCAGCAGAGCAAGGGCTGTCCGGGGTCTGGATCTGCAGTCCTGAAGGTGGTGAGATGTGACATTAGGTGGGCCAGGAGAAGGCCTGCTCATTTTTGGAGCCAGCAGTGTAGATAAAACCGGTGGGGATGGATGCAAAGGGGAGCCTGGGATCAGGGCAGTGGTGGTGGAACAGTATTTGGTCAGGAGTGTAGTCAGAAGAGACACGTCTAAGCAGGAGGCTATGATGTGGCTGGTTGGGGACAAGTCCGACACGGGACAGGGTGGCAGTGCCATGGGAGAGACCCTCAGCTTGGTTTGGATATTGTATCCCACCAGGCAAGTCCCTTCCCTCATCATGTCTCGGCCACCCTCCGTCACGGGGCCTCGCCTGGCGCTGGTGGTGGGGCCTCACGGTTCGCAGGACTCCCACTGCTTGCGATAAGGCAAAACCACCGCTCCCTTGTGCTGCTGCCTTTGGGAGAGGTGGCAGCAGGGGTGCCTGGCTCACTTCTGCCGGGAGTCACCCTAGAGACAGTGGAGAGTTGGCCGAGAAGCACTGCCAAGGGCTCCAGAGGGTTGAGGTGAAGGCTGCCAGGCTTTGAGGTCAACAGGGACCCAAAAAGCAGCCAGGGAAAAAGATGACGGTGGTTGAAGATCTGCTTTCAGGTGATGCGGGAAGCACGCAGGCTCCATATTTATCACGTAGCCGGGTCCCCCCGGTCAGCGGGGGGCCCCTGCCCCTCCGCCTCCAGCCCCTCAGGGCTGCACACAGGGCCCAGGGGGCTCTGCCATGTCAGTCTGTGCGCAGACCGACCCGTCTGACAGCAGCGCTGCAGGGCACAGTTTGGGGGCTTGGTTCACGCCCCTGAGGTGTTGCCTCTTCACCTTTCTCAGAAGCACAGATGATGTTGCTGTTTCTTTCTTTCTTCTGGAGGCCAAAGGGAGGGTGACTTGGAGAGGAGGGGAGGGAAAGAACCACAGATGGGAAGAGTGGATTTTCAAGACGAGCCTCCCACAACTTCCTCTTCTTTGCCCAGCCTCTGGTAATGGCCAGGTCCCCGATGGTGGGACCCAGCTTTTGGTGGAGGTTGTGTAGGG
>NW_010402380.1:0-8452 GCF_000710305.1 Buceros rhinoceros silvestris | reverse complement strand
CCTTGAATTCAAGCCGTAACGAGCTGCTAAGTTCCTTTCTGCATAGGTTTTGGTGGGTTTACCTTCCATCCAAAACCTTGTTGTTGCGAAACCCTTTTGGTTTTAACAGCCACATAGTTTTAACCTGCGACATCAGGTTAGCTTCCTGCAAATGAGTCTAAAAAAACAATCATAACACAGAGCAAATGGACCATGCCAGTGGAACTCAGGCTGTTTGTGTAAACATACCACATTTAGTGAACAAGGCTAAGGGATAGAGGTCGTGAACCCTATTCAGAGCTGCAAATTTTCTCATGGAGCTTGGAGTTCTGAGGTCTTACAATAAATACTTTTATCTTCTTGCTAGATTGAAGCAAGAAGGTTTACAATAGAAGGCAATGATCGACACGCCCTCCAAAAGCTCCACTGAAGTTCTCCTAACTGGACACGATGATGATGTGCCATTTGCACACCAAGAAACAATTATTATTAACTTTTTGTCTGTACATTCTTTCTGAGGCCCTATTAGGTGAGGGAATTAAAACTGTCTTTTGCAGCTTTCCTTAAGATTCTTAACAACATGCAGGGGAAAAAAGAAATCCTTCAGATTTTGTTTGTTTCTTATGCAAACTTAAAATATAAATACAGACTCACAAAGAGAAAACAAACAGTAAAACAGAATGGTAAAATATCACAGGGTATTTGTTTTATCTATGGGAAGAATACAGTACGTGTTCTTAACTAAACGACTAAAATTTGGGTAACTGTCTCACAAAGTTATTAAATGAAATAGGTATATGGATGATTAAATCAATAAAGAAAAGAAGTCAGAGAAATAATGTGTGAACAGGTGCAAAGGCAAGGACTATAGAAATGATTCAGGCAGTTATTTGTAATGATTAAGTGTTTCCAGAAGGAGTCTCTCAGCTAGATATTTCTCCAGAAAGGAAAGTAACTGTGCTAATTGAAAGTTTGCTTAGTACCAGTGTAGGTATGTCTCAGAGCCTGAACACAATGTATTGGGTGTTCTTGCTTTTTGTTCTGAAAAGACTACAGCAAATGGATTCCAAATAGAACCAAGTTAATTTAAAATGGATGAAGAATGCTTTCAAAAGTAACATGCTCTTTTCATGGAGTATAGCGTGACAATTTGTGTCCAGGTATGAAAACATTTCCACATAGAAGAGAGAAAAAATTGCAATAGTCTGAGACTCTGTGAGGAAACATTCAGTTCTTAGTTGTTCAAGATTTGCTTTGAATACTGTGGTGGTACTGTTTCCTCAGCCAACTCCTCATGAGCCAGTCTCTTTTAAATGACTGGAGTGGCAGGACTGTCAGTTTGCACATGAGAAGGGTCTGTAGTCCAGTCATACCTCAGTTACAAAGTCATGTATGGATTTTGACCATAAATATAAGTCTAGTCAAAGGATTTTATATTTGCTTAAAGTATCATTAGTAACTTCTAAACCAAATTCTGTTATTCCTAATTACAGAAATAACAAAGGAATTAAAAACAAGTAACGAAAAAGCCTTCAAAATCGAGAATTTGGCTGAACACAAATAGGAACACAGGACTGGTCTTCGACCCATCAGAGATTTAGGATTTTATTTCTTCTATTTAGTATGTCAATGTGGATAAAGAGCAATATATTTCGCTATTGAATTTGGAACTTATTATGATATAATTAAAAGCATACGGATACCATATTAGGAGTAAACAGAAGTATAGCAAATGCTGACCTGTCAAGAAGTAAAGCTAAATTTTGTCTGAATTTATGAAAATAAACATTTGAGATAGAAAATGGATTTATCACTTAACACTCGGTCTTTGCCAGAGGTGTATTGACATATCTTTTTAAGGTATGGAGAACTCGCATTAGAATATCTACGATCGCTAAGTAGGAACCTGACACAATAAAACTGCTTGCAGATACAAATTTTCATGCAGATTCCTTGGCTCACTTGCACTAATATTAATGATTTGGGTTATTTTTGTAAAATGTATTTATAGTTTAAAAAACTATGAGGTTTTTTAATTCTGTTCCTGGTCCACAAATATAATTTGACTAACTTTAACCTCCTGGTACGTGCTTATAGAAATCATATTTTTTATTGAAAAAGTCAATATATTTCTGCCTTCATTCCCCAAGAGAGACGAAAATTAAGCATTTTACCCCTCGCTTCAGTGGTCGGCCCAAACTGGTAGGCTTTTGCCACTAACACAAATACTTTATATGACTGATTAGGAAGGGAACAAAGAAATACCGCCTTCAAATCTGACACCACAGCATTCAGAGCACTTAATTTTGTCTATGATATCTGACTTCCAAAATCTTAAAAATCTTATTTTGTGTTGGTGACCCTCCAGATCTTAAATCTGATAAAGAAATTACAGAGAAAAAAATCAGAATTATTGAAAGTATGGATTTCTCCTATCTAACAAAAGAAGAAAGCTTATGAATACTTACCGCGTCAAGTTTTATGTGAAATAAACGAAATTGCCTTCAGGTCTTCCCTTCTCTATCCATTTTTCTTTTCATCCCATTTCAAAATAGCTTAAAGGATATCTTCTGTCCACAAGCAAATGACCTCTCACTTGAATTTCTATACAGACTTTCAAAGCCCTATAAATGTATAATTTATAGGTCTCACAAATATCAACTGAAAAATCATTGAATATATGGGTTCTTTATCTCTTAATCAAATCTAGTTTATCCTGTCAAGCCTCTTAAATTAGCTTTGATTTTTGTTAATTCAGGGAGATTAAGTCCCCTTCAGCAAAACTCAGGGATAAAAAAACTCAAAAAGGTATTTGGATTTATCTAGCTACTAAAGAACAAAATGTTAAATTATTGATATCTTGCATACAACCAATTAGAATGCCCTCTAAATTCAGAAGTGGGAGGAAAAGAAGATTTACATTTACAGATTCTTTGATAGCAGAAAAAACACATTTAGGAAGGTAAAACAGCTTTGTTTTTTGTCAGCCAGGACTTTGGTTATCTCGTTCCTCTAACACTAGTTTTGTCTTATTGCTAGTGTATTCATGTAGAGGATTGAAGTTCTTTCTCTGCCCGAGGGATTTAAACCTTTCTGATGTAAAGTAGGACTAGTGGCACATAAATACAAGGTGTATTAACATAAAAAATGCATAATAAAGAAAATTATCCTTGCAAAAAATATTCCCTCCAAGTGGTTTTGAAATTATACATTGTTCTGTTTCTTTATCAATATGTCATATAACATTTACATGAGGGATAAGTTTTCTCATAATAAATACCTTACTTTTAAACACTTATTTGTTATACTCATTCTGATTTGTGATTTCTTTGCTTGTACTTTACAGAAGCTATTTTCAAAGCTATTTGCATAAACTGTGTGGTAATTTTATGAGTTTGGTGTGCCAGAGTGCAAATACGTATATTTTATTATAAGGGAAGAAGGACTATTAAGTTTCTTTATTATTGTTGAAATAGAATTAGGAAAATAAATCCTCTGTTTATTCCATATTATTTTTTGGAAAGTCAGATAAAAGGTATTATCTAAGGTGTTTTTTTTCCCCTGAATGCAAACAAAAATATCAGTCAGCTACCACATGTTCTCCTTCTCACTCAGATCAAAGAATAAGCACCATGGGTATTAAAACATGAAGTTCACCCAGCAACTTGTACTGGACAGGTACTTCTCTCTCAAATACAGGTCCCTATGTTATGCATGCTGAATAATGGCTGGAAAAAAACCTTCTAGAATGATAATTATCCTTCTATTTCAAGTTTAACTGTTAAATTTGAGAAGAACTGTGGAAATTGCATTAATATTCCCATCATTCTGTGGTTTTGTGTTGGCACGACTCTTACATAGAGCTTCTAATTAATGTTTTATCACTGAAAAAGGTTTCTGTTTTTTCTATTTGAACACTAATCATAGGAACATACCCATTGTAAAGAAGCCCATCTAGCATAAATTTGTCCCCACATACACTTGGAGATGTAGCTATTTGAGTTGAATGCAACCTAGATAAAAATAGTATAATTTTTTGCATTAGTAGAAAAATAGTTTCTTATTATCTTATTGTCATCTTACTGTCTGAAGCAAGGAAGAAACAATCCAAACAAGACTCACTTTACTTTTGGAATGGGTGTCCCTGAATAATTTCACCTTTTCAAGATACCCAGTATCTTATTTGTCTAAATTTGTTTATTAAGGGTTCTTGGATTTCACAAGCAATATTTCATTATTTTAGATTCCAGCCATCAGGATTATTCATTAGTTTTCTCATATTCTAAAGAAAATCCTTACCTCCATGGTGCATCTTTAAGTGCTGAGCTATTAAATGCAAATGTGTTATTAAATATTGGGCAGAACTCAAACAAATCTATTCCTGAAGAATGTCTTTTTATTTATATACTTTCTGTCTACCCCTGTTAATAATTTTTATATGGATTATATGTATCTGTGTGTGTGTGTGTAATGATGTGGTTTCAAAAGGAGGAAGACATTCCCAATTCCTTTCTTCCAGTTAGCGTAGGAAGCAAGATACTGACTCTCAATCTACTAAGCCTGGGTCTCCTGTTGCTTAGATAGGAATGACAGTGTGAACACCTTTCTCTGTCACAGAACAAACATCCAGTCTTTGTCAGTGAAGTCTGCATGAGAAGAGGGATTGCAGGTTGTGTATTTCAAATAAGTAAAAGCAAATTTTCACTGCTTATAAACAATCCTTTTTCACCTTGCTGGATGTTTTTGATCCCATTCAACAGCCATGGCTCAACAATGAAAGCTTCACCGGCACTGAACAGAGAAGGCAGACAGCTAGCAAACGTACTAGTCTCCTTTCCACACAGGCTGGCAAATGCCAGGACAAGAAGAAAGAATGTGGTGGAGAAAGACTTCCTCCTGATGACTTCACTTGTCTGTGCAGACACTCAATAACCTGTGTAAATGTTTGTTTGCATAGGCATACATTATTTGTATGCATGGGCATAACAGAGCATAGCGTAACGGAGATACAGATAAACATATTTATCAAATTCCTATTAATTTTTCGCTAGCTGATTTAAAACTCAGAAGGGTTACAGACTTTTCTTTCTTGTGACTCTGCTTGACATGTTTCCTTCTATAAAAGACACAATCTACCCTAAACGTAATCCTGTGCTGCCTTAGGTCACTGACCTACAGTTCTGTGACAAACAACTCTTCTGTATTTTGAAACATGGTACTCTTTTAAGGCATGTGACCTTTCAAATCTAGAATATCTGACTGAGGAGATTCACTTCAACTCTCAAGAAATTCTGAGGTGTCAGTTTTTTCTTTACTAGCAAGAGAATTTCTGTAATTTGTTCATATTTTGGAGCTTCTTTTGGAACTTCTTTGAATATTGTGCATTTGAGCTTACTATAATTAAAGCTCCTGACAGTGTACACAAGTAAAATAGCCCCGAAGTATTTTCAAAGGTTATACGCAAGAGAACTAGCTGGCAACAGTCCCATGCAAAAGTGAACCATGGTATAGTTATGATGTAAAAATGTTGCCATTCATGTGGATTGACCTATATATCTCATAGATGGATTTTTTCATGCCTGAGGAATAAATAATATAGTACACAATTTCCTAGCTAAAAAGAATAAAAACTATATGTGACCTCTGTGTGTGCATGTCTTCTCATTCTCTCTGTATAATCAAACATAAGTATCAGTGACATCTTTTTCCTATATTGGTAACTTAAAAACATAGTGGAGTGTCTGATTTTTCAGAGGCATGAAAATGAATTTTTACCATTCAGCTTTAAAAATTGTTCTCCCTTTCCAATTTCCTGTTTTTCATTTTGCATTATGCATTGTGATGCCCCTAAGGAGCTGCAGCATGGATGCTGACAAGACCTGCCTGCTGGGGCTACCTCCTTACATGATTCTGCAGAGCCATCTGAGAGAAAAATATATTTGTAGCCCCTGTGAATTAAGGAGCTAAAAGAACTCAGACACCTAGACAAGAAGAAAGAAAAACATTTTTATTTCCAAAATCCAAATCCCACTTCTGCTCCAAAAGAAACATTCTAACAAGTGCTATATGAAATCCCAATTTTACTATCCTAAGAGATCTTTACTTAATATATACGGCATAAGAATGTATTTCCCTATTCAGGTTCCACAAGTTCATCAATATAAATCAGAGGTTTCCAAACTGCCATCCACAAAGACATGGAAAACTACCTGCTTCAAGGAAACATATTAAATAGAATTTCTAAGTGTTGCTTTTAATTAAAAAGATACATAGTAGGCCAGGATTAAATTTTGAATATTGATTGTTTTCTGTTGATTTAAGTCTGGTAACCACTGGTATCACCCAACAAATAGCATCTATTTTGCTCTACACATTTACATCATGCTGATTTATCTTTTCTTTCCTAAATAATTTGTAATTTTTCAATACTTTTTAACTGAGCACTCAGCATCTTGGCTTATATTTGTGTCTAGCAGTGTATCAGTGCTCTCTAATTTTACCCATCTAGGGAGCTATATATGCTCATTCACTCTCCGCTGCAATCCCTTTTTCTCCTGATATTTTTTGTATTTTTTACATCATAACAAAGCAGAATTTCAGATCCAATTCAGATCCGATGCTATGGTCTCTGACAAGCCAGTTTGATATTATAAAATGATAATGTTTCTTCATCACTCAGTTTCATTTCAATTTAATCCCATGGTTTCTTACTTTTTAATCATAAATCTAATATTTCTAACTTTTAAACTGAGTCAGTTATAAAAGTAGAGGAAGTCTCTTTTGAAAGTCTCTCTGCTTTAGCTAGGATGGCAAGCACTGTTAGGACAAAATTGTTGCTTATTTTCCTTAAAGACCTTTTCCCATGTTCCTTGACCATGCACAATAAGATTTATTTTTTGTTCCCCAAGAAACATGAAGGAACGAAACAATATATATGAAACTGTTACACATTTTCCCGTTTGGTATATTCAAAAGTTTTAGGTAAGGCCATTGCCAACCTCAGATTAGTTGCTGTGTGAAATTATATTGCCCTTGACACTGCTTGCTGCATGTTAAGCTTTAATTCTACAGAAATGTATGCTAATATAACATACTAGGTTGGGGATAGTTTTACTGATTTCACAGAGCAGAGATTGTTGCAAATTTGTTTCATGATTGTTAACCCTACATCTGTTGAAGCACTACATCAAACAGCGTGCATCATACAAACACCTTTGATCCACACTGTGTTTCTGTCAAAATAGCCAGAGCAGTTTGTGTTCTCTTTATATGAACTGTAGGACAGACTATATCTGATTTAGCATAAAGTTAAAAAGTCATGAAGAAACAATACTTCATCTTGCTTAAAGCCTGACATTACGATGATAACCCACCATAAATTTCTGAAAGGATTTGAACCAGCAGAGTGCATTTATATAAGATCAGCGTTTTGTATCACACTGTTGTGACACTTTTGATACAGTAGTAGAAACTGTAAAAGATTTATAATCTAAAGATTTATTGTAAGGCTGAATCATGACCTTCCTGCTCGTGAAGTTAAGCTCCTACTTATTTTCAGAGTCAAATTATTTTAAGTATGATTTTTATAAACATCTTACTAAACTTATAAAAAAACCTTGCTAAATAGCTAATAAGCAGCTAATATGGATCTTTGCTTTGCTTTGCTTTGCGGGGACAAGGAGTAGAAATTATGAGGGCATAGTATAAGAGGAGGTGAGAATCAGACTAGAAGACTTACTCCTTTAAAAAAAACATCCTTTTCTTTACAAATAAACCAACTCTTATTACTATAAAAAGCCACCTGTATAGAAGTAATAATTTTAGATCCATAAAAAATATTCCCAATGTGAAAAAAACCCACCAATGTAATTTTATTCATTTTTTATATAGTAGAGCACTTTTTTATACAGTTGGCTATTGTTACAAGTCCAAATGCCAGAGTCTGCATCTAGGATGGAGTAACTCGGCACAAGTATAAATTGGAAGGGGTGTGCCTGGAGAGCAGCCCTAGAGAAAGGGATCTGGGAGTGCTGACAGCCTAGAGGGCAGACTGTATCCTGGGATGCATTACACACAGCATTACTAGACACAAAAAAGAGTTGATTATCCTGCTGCATTCCGCATTGGTGTGGCCCCACCTCGAGTACTGTGTGGAGTTCTGGGGCCCACCATTTAAGAAGGGTGTGAAGGTCCTTGAAGGCATCCAGAGGAGGGCAACAAAGCTGGTCAAAGGGCTGGAAAGAATGTCCTGTGAGGAGTGTCTAAGGACTTTGGGCCTGTCTAATTTGGAAGAAATGAGGCTGAGGGGTGACCTCATTGCTCTGTACAGCTTCCTGAGGAGAAATGGAGAGGGAGGTGATATCTTTTCTCACTGAAATCCAGCAGTAAGACGTGTGCGAATGGCTCAGTGCTGTCCCAGGGAAGGTTTAGGCTGGACATTAAGAAACATTTCTTTACCAAGAGGATGGTCAAA
>NW_010402379.1:1238-1453 GCF_000710305.1 Buceros rhinoceros silvestris | reverse complement strand
CCGCCGCTGCCTCTGCCAGCTACCCCGTCTCCTATGGCCAAGGCGGGGGTTACGGGCAGGGTTACCCCGCGCCGCCCTCCTCGTCCTATTTCGGAGGCGTGGATTGCAGCTCCTACCTGGCGCCCATGCACTCGCACCACCATCCCCACCAGCTCAGCCCCATGGGGCCCTCATCGGTGCCTGGCCACCACCACCACGACCCGCTGAGCCACAGC
>NW_010402379.1:0-474 GCF_000710305.1 Buceros rhinoceros silvestris | reverse complement strand
CCCGTGGCTGGCTGGTCCTGTACAGCCTCTTGCTGCTGGGAGCGGCGGGAACAATGTAAATACTCGGTCCGTTCCAGTGACCATGATTATTTTTAGTTGATGATGTTGGGTTTGCATTTATCTAGAGTCTAACACGGAACAGAACCTAAAAAAAGAAATTTTTTTTTAATTTTAATTTGCTTCCCTAAGAATGAATCTTTCCCTGTCTCGCATCCTCCGTCCATCCTTGAGGGCTCCTCACAAGCTCGGCAGTGCCATCCGGGAGCTGGACGGGGGCTGCCCAGAGGGGTGGCAAAAGGGGAGGGAAGGGCTGCGACCTGCAGACCAAAAAAACCAAAACTTTTGGAGAAAATAAAATAAAAAGCAAAGAAAAAAAATTTGACGAGAAGGTTTGATTTGTTTTGGGGGGGGAGGGTTGCAGGGGAAAGCAGCTCTGTGCTGGGGTTGGGGGGCACGCCTTTCTGCAGGAGGGTA
>NW_010402378.1:0-48318 GCF_000710305.1 Buceros rhinoceros silvestris | reverse complement strand
GCCGGGAGTGCTGCTGCCTCCATCAGCGCGCCGCGGGCTGCCTTCGGCCTGTGCCCGACGGGGACCCACCGCGGCGGCTGGTGAAAGGGTCCTCGGTGCTCCGGGTCTGGCCTGGCAGGCTGGGGTAAGCAGAGGCGTGAGTTCGTTGAGAAGTTCTGGCTTTTGCTGCCTTTTTTTTTTCCTAGTAGTTGATTACAAGTTATTGTCATTATAGTAGCATATTTTTACGGCTGTGGAGTCAAGGGCACTTGAAAGCCTCCTGTGGATGACGCTCAGGTGGAGATTTATTTTGCAGTTGGGAAGATCAGGAAAATTCTATTGAGTTCAATAAGGGATTTAACTGAGGGGCATCAAGGGAGAGATGTGCAGTGAGAACGTATAGGGTGTTTTGCTGTTGCGGAAAAACGGCTCTAACAGTGAATTCCCTATGTCAAAAGCATCAGTTTTCTCTGAATTTTTCACCAGTTCACGCAGTGCCCAGGAAAGCATCAGCCAGGTGAAGGTACTCCCAGGTTGTTCCTGCAGAGCTTGACTTCTGGCCAGAGGGCAGTAGGTCTCAGTGACGTGCTGATGGGATGAACATTGAGAACTGCTGCCGTGCTCTCCTGGCGTCAATAACAGCCTGTGTCATACAGCTACATAAGATAAAGAGCTAAGTCTTGGAGAGGGCAGTGCCTTGGGGAAGGTGCTGTGTAGTGATTCTACATCTTTCACCTGTCTTGGGTGTGTTCTTTGGTTTATAGATTTTATTGAGGAAAGCAGCTTGCTTTTGCTGAGAAGCTTACAAAAGGCCGCTTAGGTAGCTGTCATGTCTTGTTCAGCACACAGGTTTGACCTGGAAATCCCACTTGAAAAGCTTGGGAATTGGATAGTTATTAGCTTTATCCCTAAATCCTTCTATGAAGTGAGCGTGGCAAATGTGGGGCTGCAGGTTTAAAAGTTATTTAGCTCAGACACTACTTTAATATAAAGGGGGATGCCTGATACTGCATTTTCAAACTTAAAAATGCTGAACCACGCGCTTAACATTATTAAAGGCATAGACATTACGTAGGTCAAGGGAAAACACAAAAGAATTAAGCTACAGCTGTGCAAATGTCACTAAATCAAATTCTTCATAGCAGTTTTTCTCAGGGAAACATCTGAATGAAAAACAGATCTGTCTTTTCTTAGGTAGCCATGGTATCCTGCAGGAGTTTTTCCTTGAAATCTTCTGAAAAAGCAGATTGCTTTAAAGCCAAAACTTTGCTCATATTCTTTTGCACCCTTATCAGGCTTTGTGTAACTTCCAAAGAATTGGTAAAACTGTTTCACAGATCACCTGTTCACCTACCAAAAATATTTTCTGGAAACCATTTTCCTACAACTTCAAATGGAGATATATAATAGCAAAACCTACCCAGACTTTGGAATAACTTCTACTCATTATTCCAAAAATGAAATTAAAAAATACATAATAATATTTTTTACCTCAGAGTGTTATTGTTTCATATTCTTCTTCTTCTTGCAGCACCTGCCAGTGTTCGTTGCGTCCATAATGATGTTGCGGTACCCGACTTCTCTGCCTATCGTCGTCAAGACGTGCTGGATCCCACCACATCTTCTCAAAGCAGCAGTGAAGCTAGAAAAGGGTTTTCCTACCTGTTGACTGCAACGACCTGCGTAGCAACTGCATATGCTGCTAAGAATGTTGTCACCCAGTTTATTTCCAGCCTGAGTGCCTCTGCTGATGTGCTGGCGCTGTCAAAGATTGAGATCAAGTTATCTGACATTCCAGAAGGCAAGAACATGGCTTTCAAGTGGAGAGGGAAGCCCCTTTTTGTGCGTCACCGAACCCAGGCAGAGATTAAACAGGAAGCTGATGTTGATGTATCTAAACTGAGGGATCCACAGCATGACTTAGACAGAGTAAAAAAACCAGAATGGGTCATATTGGTAGGTGTCTGCACTCACCTTGGCTGCGTACCCATTGCTAACTCGGGAGATTTTGGCGGTTATTACTGCCCTTGCCATGGGTCCCATTACGATGCCTCTGGCAGAATCAGGAAAGGTCCCGCTCCCCTTAACCTTGAGGTTCCAATTTACCAGTTTGTTGGCGAGGATCTCGTGATTGTTGGCTGAATAACGAGGTGCTTGCTCGCTCTCATGTTCCTGTGAACATACACACAAAAGGATTAACCAAGATTGTGCAATACTGTAAAAACATACTAGCTGTCTAGATTGTCCACCAGAAGTATGTTCAGTTTGATAAAGTGTGTTCAATGTTAATAAAAACTTGGAGTGAGCACTTGTGCCTGACTTATGGTAATGTGTATTTATTTCTGTACAGGCTTCTCGTGTGTCTAGTCAGAGATCCTAGAGCAGAACCAGAGCATGTTTGTGGAGCCCTCCTGAAAGGCTGCTGATTCAAGACAGACACTGAACTACAAAGCCATTAGTTCCTTCATACCACATAATTTCTTTTGGTTTTACTGCATTATGGGAAGGAACATCATCTAAAAAAGACGTTGCCATAAACTTCTAACTGAAGTTTCAATATAGAATCCTATAAGATGTAATCCTTTTCCTTCCAGTGTTCCTGCTTCTCCTCAGCTGGCTGATTTTTCTCCTTTACAACAAAGTCTTTACGAAGTTGCTGAACAGAGTTCATGCTTATTTAATAAAAGCTCTTCAGATATAGGGAGTAAAGATACTAAAATCACAACTTTTAATATTTGGCATTTCAAAAGCTTTGTCTTTCCTTTTTTGTATCTTTAGAAGCGGGGCAATATTTTTAATGGTTACTGCTGCCAAAGGAACAATTACTGCAGAGACTGGATGAAAATTCAGAATATTAAGCCATTTTTATAGCTAATGACATGCAGTTTCTTAACCCCTCTGATTTGTTAAATCCACTTGTCAGAATTGAAGGCAGCTTCCCACACAGCCTCTGTACAGTCATTAACGTATGTTCTTGCAAACTAAATGAGACAGCGTTCTCAAAGGTCATGTTGCGCAGCAGCACAGAGGACACTCTTGCCACTAATCACCAAAAAAGTCTGCAAGAAGAAACTCTGCAGAGGGGCTTCCTACACAGTTCAGGTACATCTGAGGAACACAGTAATCAGTTCCACAGTTAAATCAGCATTTCTCATCAGCAGAAGTGACAGGTGACAGACCAATAATGACCCTTCTCCAGCTAATTTCTACAGGGAAATACTGACCTTAACATTTCCAAACTTGTAGATCTTGGCTTCTCAAATGATACCAATACGTTATACTTCCAGAGAAAAACAAACGCAATACATAAATGTCCTGCTTGCAAAGCTGGTATCTACTCCCAAGGGCAAATGACACCCTTTCTGCATTCCTAACCTCCTCCTGGGGTTCGGAGGCAAACCACACCACCACAGAGTGCTCCCGAGCACACACAGCTGGAGGCAGGCAGGCTCACCTGCACAGCCCGCTGCGTTCGTTTTGTGTTCTGTCCTGTAAGACGAGCCTGCCAGCATGCAGGCAAGCTGAGCCATGGCCGCAGCAGCACTGGGCACATCCTGAATCTGGAATTTCTGAAATCTTTAAGATGCAGAATACTCTATCATTCAGTTACCCTATTCCAGGCTACCATCAAACCCCAAGGTCTTCAGTATTAAACTAGAGCCCACCCACATGAGCTGTTCTCTGCAACCTTCAGGGATAAGCCAAGAAATAATAGGCTTGAATTAGAAGCAAAGAGATTTAACTGACACCCTGCAGGGGAGAAAATGAGTCTTTGCAACTACAGAATATTAATAGTTAAAAACAGTTCAAGACTGGATACCTGAAAAGAGAAGCAGAATGTCTGCACTGGAAATTGTGAAGAACTCTTGTCATTAGCAGCTCAGGCATAACTGATGGTGCTTTGGGGACCTTCCAAGGTGCTTCCAGCTGTATGTCTCTGTGAATCTATGAAAACAGAAGAGTGGATGGTTTATAACATTTTTAATGCATCATATTTTATCTTTGAAGACTAAAATCTGTGGGGATAAAATGTAATGTGAAAATTAATAGAATTCTTGGTACAAGAATAAGGTAGGCTGAGGAATCCTCATGCTGAAGAAAAAAATGGCTGATTCCAAAACATTCCTCTGGTCAGGAAGTTGTAAAGTAGGGAAAAATGACTGAATGCATTCTTCTTTCTCACGTTCTTTCCTTGGGGGGTCTGCTTATCCCCACTTTAGAGGTAGGACGCTGAGCTAGTCCATTGCCTTTTTGTCTGACACAAGAGTTGTTCTTACATTGTTGAACATCTTACATCAACGATGACTAGCACAAAATGAAATACAAGAGAGAAATAACAGACTGTAACTTGTCTTGCTTAAAGAAAACACAGAACTGTCAGCGTTTATTGTCCTAACACAACTGACAACCAGTTTGTGTCATAACTGTAATAAATTTTCTTCATTTAGCATTATAATATTTTAATAACCCCAGGACATTAATTATGACATTGCCTTGTTCCAACAATATGTAATCAAAATGTAATATACCACATTGTTTACTACTTGCTTTATTTTTTTTTTCAGCATTAGAGATTTAAAATAAGCAATTCTGGAATTAAAACATCGCATTAGCGATGCATGCGTTGCTTGGTTTTACTTAACTCTTCCAGGAGCTGGAAACACGAGACAGGGAGGTGATCTTTTCTGCCTATAAACAGCAGAAGAATTAGTAAGGGATGACAACTTTTAACATCATCACATAGTACTGATGGCTGGGCTCTTTTGTTAGCCAGTTGCAGCGCGACAACCACACTATTCACTTCATCCTCCCCCATGCCAAACAGAGGTTACACCCCTAGAGGCAGAGCTGGGGTCAGGAGGCGAACAGTGAAAATGCTCGTTGGTCCTGCATCAGGACTTAGCATGAGCCTGTATGTCAGTTATCTTTAGTAAAAAATGCTGTAGTAAAAATCTCCAATATCTGGATGTTGGTGCATAATTTTCTGCAAGCAATCTAACAGTAGCATTGGACAGAACCGGTTTACTCCCACCATGTAACATGGTAACAGAACTCCAAATTTTCCTCTGTGAGCTGTCATACAATTCGCAAGTAATTGCAGTACGTGTCAGCCTCTAATTCCTATCACTAATGAAAAGTGCCAGCTTCCTGCAGAGATCTTTTGGTTTGCACAGCCCTGGGATGATCGAAGGAGCTGTGGAGGAATGCATTATTTCCGAGCAGGTCCAGGAAATCTTACGTGTATGGTGAACTAATGGTTAAAAAGGAATACTTGAAGTACAATGCAAACAGCTTGAATGTAAGTCCTGAGATGAGAGACTTTGCACATGCAGAAATTATTCTCCCTTGTTTGAAGATGTTGAAGGAAGAGCAAGAAGCAGCTAAATGAGGTAAGTTTTAATTCACAGGTTAACAGCACTGGGGTTTGTGTTCGGACCAGGAGAAGGAGGGTGCCAAGCAGTTTATTTTGTAACTGTAGCTGTAGTGAATAACTCACTGGTAGCTGGTGACTGGTGACAGCACCCTTTAGGTAACATTGCTATTGGGGGGTGGGAAGGAGCTCTCCATTTGGATTGCAACAAATACAACAAAATATTTCAGTGTCAGTCTGACCTGTCACCTGGAGGAAGCCCCCGCTACATACAGAACAGCCTCTCAGTTGTGACAGGCTACGGGTGGGGTTTTCCCCTCTCCTTTCAGTTCCAACTGAACTGTAATTTTGAATTAAGTACCAAAATATCACAAGTTTCAGTAGCTTGTCTAGCAGTTTGCCTGGAACTGTCTATTTCGCAAAGGTCTGAAATACACAGCGGTTTTGGGCAAGCTAGAATTTGGCTCATAGATTTCCCACTGACGTGCCTATAGTGACATGACAAATTCTGACCTAGCGATTATCCTTTCCCTATAAGAACATCAATTTTGACTGCCTGGTGAACAGACTGCATATTTAGGTCAATACGTTTTCCCTTTTACCCTTATAACGTGCTTTGATCTTGATGTTTTTATTTGAATGTTAATGTTTACACAAGAAAAAGCCATCATTTACTTTTCCTCTCCAGTTCTTTTAATACTTCTGTTTTAAACTACAGTGCAAAATTAAAATCTCTCTCCTAGACACTGTTACTTTGCACTGGTTAGAAAGACGAGTAACTGCTTCAAAACATTTGCGTTGCTTCTAACTGAACAAAACATTGCTGTTAGCTCCTAAGGCATGTCTGGTGTTGTATACCTGAGTGATAGTCAAACTCTTGCATTAGGGTACAAGAAAAGAAACTACCTCTACACATGTATATGTACATGCAAACAAGTACGTGTTAGACTCTGAGAATGCAGTAATTTAATCTTCACTAGGGTATTTTCTATATCAGCTTTTGGAAGGCTGGACATTCATCCTAATTTTTTTTTAGGCCATAATCCCAGTGCCATGCAGCTTGTCCTGATCACTTCCTTAACATACTGGAAAGGTTGTTCATGATCGTTTAATAGAATTTGACAAAGATCATCTCTTCTTGTGCCAATCATTTTTCAGAACCATTTGTTTTTGAAGACAGTTTCCTATTTTGACAGATAATCTGCCCTTCCTTACAATTCATATCAATACATACAGGTGATTCTTACAAAGGTCTATAAATCATCAACCTTTTTCAGCCCGAATTTCTTGTCATCTCTAGGCTGCTCTGCTGAGCTCACTAAAGGTTGCCATTGCCACTGCTATTTATTTTCCTTAGTTTCTTTCCTCCTCTCTACCTTTTCAGTTCATGTAATTTCCCAGGCAAACATAGTTCTACTTATGCTAGCAGGTCACCTGCTCTGCAGTAAGCATCACATCTGTCAGCATCTCTTGTAGACAAGGAGTGATATTCCACAGGCTCTGCACTGTGAGCACACTATAAACTTTGGGCCGTTCACCTGCACTCACAACCCCAGTGAAAAACACAAGTATTGATCAACTGCGTAGCTTAAAAGAAGTCTGAAAGATAAGTGATAAAATCATGGAGTCATGATCTAGCTTGTGGTTACAGGTTAGGTAGGCTTTACATTCAGAGACCACCAGTCTAGAAATAATTGTCTTAATCCAGGATTAAGACAAAGGAAGCATAAATCTATTCAAAGAGATCTAGAGTCAGCATGAAACAGGTTGTTGCAATCGAAGCATACAGCACACAGGAGTAGGTGTATCACCCTGCAGGTGTAATGGTAGTCTAGCTCTGTCTCATCTTATGTACCAAACTGAACAGTGCCGTGTGGCTTCAGTCTTCACTGGCAAAATAAATGCACCATAAACAGCAACGAATTACAAACTGCTGATTGCCAGAGCCCTGCTGCATACAGCACAGCCAGAGCCACAGCCTCGGTACCTTTCGTGAAGAAGATTTGGCAACCTGCGAAGAAAAACGTCTTCCATCTGTGACTGCATTTCTTCCCATCATGTTCATGATATGTAAGTAATTTTCCCTTCCATTTACCTTCCACAAAGCTCAGAGGTAGCAGAAACTGCTTCATTCTGGTTTTTAGCTGTCTTTCATTCATCAGTAGTCTATCATCAGTATGTTACTCCCAGGTGAGATATAATCTATTAACATTTTTGGCAGCTGCCTGTGTGCTGATTTTTCACTGTCTTTACCCAGGTGAACTTTAAGGGAATGTTTTTTAGCTGATTTGTATGTTTGGACAACACGAAACAGTTTATTTTATTCTGTAATTAGTTTCATCAGGATCGGTTTGCTCCTCATGAGAGAAGAAAGAATTCCAAACATTGCACATATTTGGTCTTTCTCTTGCGTTCTTTAGACTTAGTTCCAAAGCCATTCTTGTTTCCTGTGCAGCTTTTGGAAGCATCTACATTTATCTGTTGATATTTCTATTTTGAAATAAATCACAACAATTAAATAATACTGAAGTCCTTGACTAGAATTATCTTTAGCAACTCTTTTAGCTAATGTTTATAAAAACACTTTCATCTAAGGATCTTAGAGACTGCTATTGCCGTTATCTCCTAAGCTGCATCCCAGTTGCACTGCAGCGTGTATTCCTGAATGACACCCTGCTTTGAAGTCCTTAAATTACACAAGGAAGTCATGGCTTCAGGACATTTTTGACAATAATTGTAGTTTTTTATAAAACTCTTCCAGCTCACTATGTGAGAAAGTAAATCTCAGTGTTTTCATTGTTCTTGGTTCATATTTTATTTAGGCCAAGATTAGCTTGTCACTCACTCATCTCCAACCTCTGACTCCCCAGAAATGTCCTTCAGTGCAACTACAGAAACTCCTCTATATGCAGCATGTTTATTTCTGTTTCATTTATGTGCTAATCTTTGATATATTCAACTCATTCTACCAAACGCTTGTACTTGTACATAACACTTTTCCAATGGTGGTTCAAAGTCACATTTTCTTCCCTCTGCGAGAGGTAATTTAGGTATAACATCTACTATTTAGCCACAACTCCAGGTCCTGTAGAGAAGCTCTTCTCCTTTCCCCCATGACTGCCTTAACCCCAGCAGAACGACACCGTCTGATAAGGAATGGCAATACGTGGAATACAGTTACCTGCAGAACAGCATGGGTAACAAAAAACTGATTAGGGTGATGTAGTCCACCGCTAGTCAGCTCAAGTACAGGTTTAGTAGTTCACATGCTCTGCACATTCTTTATAGACTCTCACCAACCTCCCACTGGGCCAATATATTTGGTCAGTGATTGACCTGAAATTAAATTCTTTTAAAACTCATGTTTCGTGCAGTACAAATCAGAAAACAGCACAGCAAGAAGAGTGACTGACAGGAATCTTCAAGACGTGTTAGAAGTAGGCTGCACCTTCTTCCGACATTGTATTTAACACTATCCCCTTTTTCAGCTTGTAAATTGTAATCAGATGAGTCTCCCCCACACAGGGAAGAGGAAGTGGGTGGGAAGATGCTCAGAAAGCATTCTACTGGTCTGCGATTGCACGGGAGCCTGACTGACACTGCTCAAAGCAAGGCTCTTTTAAAGACACATTTAAAGGAGCAGGGGAGAATTTTGTGATGAAGCACATCTACTATAACACAGACACTGTTCAGCTACCGGTTAAATCTTTCCAATACACGATTTACACCATTTCCCAAATTAACAGCAAATAAAGGGGCAAAGAAGGAATAAAAAGCCTGTGGAGAAATCATTGAACAAAAAAATGTAAAGCAAAAGAAAGGCAATACAGATTACACACTTCAGCACATGGGGAAGGCAGTAAAATAAGGTGGAACAGAGAATTCAGACAGCGAAGTTCATCTGCGGCTTTTGAACCCAACGCCCCGGGCTCAGTGTCTGGTTCAAGAGAAGCCTGCAGCAGGAGGCTGCTGGAAGCTGGGACTGTTGGCCCAGAGGAAGGGCAGCTCTAGTCTTGGATGTTTCTTGTGCTCTTTCCAAAAGTATTTCTGCTGGTTGATGCAGTGGATAGAGTGGGCCAGCCGTGACCCTGTACAGTATTTCTTATACTCTGAGGACAACAAGGAGCTCACTGGCACTGGTTAGTATCTTTGTCAGTGGCAATAATCTGCCCTTCATTTTATGATATCTGTGATGAAGCAACAGACTTCTGCAGATTTATTCAGAGCTCTTTAAATAAAGTGCCCTATATATAGTGGCTGACAGTTACCAGTAATAATGTTGTTATTATTATTACTGTGGAGAAGATTTCAGCATAAAAGTGTTTACAGAGCCAAGGTTTATACAGACTGATTTCACACTGCAGCTCCTACGCTAAAATACTCCACTGACTAGAAGAACAACAATAATTCTGAGATACACCGAATCCAGAGGTTTGAATAGCAACTGTAATGGCTCCCTTAGAGCCAAGCCAATTCCGGAGCAAATATATAGCTCACATTTCATCTCCCAAATGAGACAGGAAAAGGCCAGTAAGAACATTCCTCATAAGCAAAAAGGTTTAAAACTTGAATATAGACTTTTAACACTTGCATATATTTTAGCTTATTGGTACTTGGCTGCTCTGTAATGAAAGCTATGGTCACTAAATATCTCTGGGCAAGATAAGGATGGTCTTTGATATACTTCACAGCTGGGAAGAATATCAGCACAATATTTGGGTTTGCATCAGTTAATTTTTACCGTGCTCTTTGGCTAACACTCCGATCCCTGCTACCCCAAGTACCACAGGTAGTAGTACCCGAAACATCACAAAGTTCTCTGAATTCTTCCAAATTTTAACCTGCATCCATCGTGGTTTAATGTCTTAAAAGTACTCCTTTTGAAACAGAGGCTGCCACAGCTACGGCCAACACGTAGCCTTTAATCAAAGTAGCTAGAAAATAATGCACTCATTTGCTTAATAACGTTTGTTGCTAATGTTCTATATTGATGCACCATTTCATTACAGACTTAGCTAAGTTAGGTCAATGTATTAGAGAAGTTGCTTATGAAAACGATTGAGTAAAATTTGGACCAATCCCATGGTACAGCACCAACCTCCAGAATAAGTGGGGAAAAGACTTCACCTGGTAATATAAATTTTTAGGAACTGGTCCAGTGTTTTGAAAATAAAGTATTTTTTTAAACCATTCATTATTTAATCAAGACTATTTACCGCAGAATTACTATCATATTTAAAACTTCTTAATACAGTAATTATTCTTCAAGCATTGATAAAAAAACCAGGTAAGCTATCTGGATTCCTGTAAATATTAATTAAATGTACTTCACAGAAAATAATTAATTCTGGACAGTAAAACTGCATTATAAAACAATTCCTAATAAAACATGCCCTAATTATAATTCCAAAGCTCACATTATTTTTGAAACTTCTGTTGGCTTTTTGATAGATTATATTAAAAGCAAATTACTGTTATGTGTTAATAATGTAGTTGTCAAATAAAGCCATAATGCCCAAGAGATGACTAACAACAATGTATAATTCCAAATAAAACCTAACTGACAATTGATTTTTCTTAAATACTGAAAGAATTCATCATGATTAACACTATTACAATGAAATCCAAAGGAATTGGGAAAGATTTCTCTCTGAGTATTTCTGCAAATATTAGACTTACTGAAGAGAATAACAAAGTAGGTTAGAAGCACAGCATCCTCTTCCCTAGTTCATAGACAGAATATGAATTACGAGGATGTAACCGAGGGGCTTGGTGCATGCTTTCGTAGCTGCATCACGGTTTATATCACAGCATGGCGCGTTGCTCTCTTCATACTCGGTCTCTGGGATCACCACCTTGCCTGCAAATCCTCAACTGGATTTGCTCTCAAAGAATATTTTAAAAGAATTTGTTACAGAAAACAAGAAGATGAAACCAACGGGACCTAAACGGATGATTTTTAAAGGCAGTTGATGTGACAGCCTCAGCTGCTCTCTTAAGCACCTGGGGGGCAGATCGTGTTGGAGGGGAGCTGACAAGGGAGGCACAGGGTTCCTCGCTGCTCCGCATCAGCCCCTTGCAGGAGGCGCGTGGCCTCAGGGGCTCGGGCAGAAGCCGTGAAGCTGTGCTGGAAGGAAGTGTGCCAGTATCCAGAAAAAGACGCAAGGTAATATGAAATGGAAGCTAGTGAGGGAGACAGGCAAAGACCCCCATTGCCCTGGAAACCGGGTAACGGGAGCAATACACTTTCCCATACTGTATTAAACACAAAACAGGAAAGCCAGTGAACGTGACTATTATGTATCAGCTTGTCTAAGGGACTTTAAGCAGTAATTAAAATAAAAAGACATTTCCCTGCTCTGGAGAATTTCCAGTGTGCAGCTCCCCAGTACCATGGTGGCACGATTCACGCCCTTCACTGAACTTCAGTCAAGTTCTCATGGGGAAACTAAAAAGTTGTCACTGTGCGGTATGTCAGAAGATACAAGTGACACCGTGTAGAACATAATAAAAGGTGAAAGGCTATTGCTGTATGAGCACGTGGCAATTTAAGTTAGTTATGCACACTCACGAGCGCTCCACACAGCCTGCAGAACACGCAGCCCAAGGGCAGGAGGATACCAGGCTCTTGTTTAAGCTGCTTTTTAATGCTTTGATACTAGAGGAACTGTCAGGGTCATTTAGACAACCCCTCTTCTACCCAAAATATTCAGATCTTCCCTGGTATTTTGGTACGAACCTTTTGCTTTACACTTTTTATAGCATACGCTTTACTCCCAGCTATTGCAATGTCAACTTCTTTTCTACGCTACCAGATTTTTTCCTTTTTTGATTAAAATTAAAACTAAGCAAGAAAGGATGTTACTTATATTACTACAAGAAAAAAAAAGGCAAATGCGATAGTTCCTGTGCTTTAGTGAGAACATTGAGATGGTAAGCTGGAGTTACATAAACTAGAGCAGTTTTGAGAGAGAGGTCTCAGTTAAGTACAACTATGTAAAATTAAAGAGGAATATAAAGTCAGGTAACAATCTCTACCTAATTAATCTGTTTGCATTTACCATGATCTTGCCACGTGCAAACAACTACAGTTTTAAAATGACATTTGTTTTCCTCGCACCCAGAAACGATGGTATCAATTTAACAGAAGAAAAAGCTGTTAAGATTCTCTTTGTGCTTTTCTTTCGTAACACGTTTTGAAGCAGCCAAACCCTGCAGAGGTGAGCTAGGAAATTCCGTCGTTTGTGTACACTCAGCTCACCTGAACTAAACAACAGAAGGTTTCACTGAAGAAGAAACACTATTCCTAACCCACAATTTTGTTCACTATTAATTTCAAAACTGCTGTGGAATTATTGATGACTTTCAACAATTTCAGTTTCTAAACTGCCAGTATCAAGCTGGGAGTGTAAGATGTCTGGAAACCTCGTACTAGAAAGCCAAGTTCCCCTCAAAAACAGGCTTAAGCTTCAAATATTAAGGTATCCACCATCACAAAGCAGTGAGCCTTGAATCCAAACTTGGAGTTGTAACAGTTTAGACTTCCTGGCTCCCCATCAGCTCCAACACATTGCACTGGAGCACCGAGTTAATCCAAGCTGGTCAGAGCTTCGAAGTAATACTCTACACTATTGTTTACAAATGCATCAATCAATAAATTATGTACAAAAAGAGCCTTAACCAACTCCATTAAAAAAAAAAAAAGAAACCCTTCAAAGTAATAAAATAACTTAAAAACCACAATTGTTCAAGGAAACCAATCTAAATTGTAATTGAAATAATTGGGTGAAGGGTAACCGAAAGCACACCATTGCCTGTTCAACTGCTAAACTGACAATAACACAAACCACTAACATAAAACAAGAACATGAGAGCGTTTGCCTAACTGGAAAGCCACAGGTATCTGTGTGAGCCCAGGTGCTGAAGTGGACAAGTACAGCCAGACTCCCAGACTTGCTTTCCCTGATCAGTCCCAAGAAACTGTCTTCAGCAAGAAAGATGCTTGAAAAATCCACATTGGTTTCTCTTCTTAGCACGTACTTTTGCACCTATCTGTCACCTCACCTCAGCTGAGGAAAATTATCCTTGGTTTAAATCTTTGGTTTATGACAAATACTGGGAAATGCTTAAAAAATAAAGCTAAAGCAAACCCAAAACACAGCGCAGTATAGGAATTGCTTCTGGATATCGCTGTCAGAAAACAAGTAGCCGAGGAAGCAATTTTTTAAGTTTAAAGCAAGCCAAAGAAAACTTCCACCTATTAGTGTACCATAATATTAGCTATTTAACACTACCAGTGCTCGTATTTCAGATGAATTACCAGAGGACATTGGGAGAACAGTGGTTTTCTCTATTTGGAAGAAGGCGAAACGTCCACTAAATTACTCGCATATCCTTTCTGCATCCCTTTGCTGGAATCGACACGCTGACCTTGCTCGCAGCACAGCGTGATTATCCATGGACAAAACAAGAATATTGCGGATTTGCCTTCAGCTGGGTGCCGGCTATAGTGCGTGTGTAGGTGCGCACGCCTGTTTATGCACACCCATACCTACAGTTAGAGACAGGCACTGCTTGTGGCACTCGTGAGAGGTGAATGTCTCTCGAAAACAAACAAAAAAAAATCAGACCTGCTATGTCACACGAATCCCACACGTGACAGTCTCCATTCATGGTGCCACATTTATATTTTGTTTTCATTGTTCCCTAGAGGTTTTTTTTTCTGACTATAATTAGAGTTAATCACATTTCAAAGTACCAAGATAATTATCTCCATGTCAAATTAACTATTTTCAAATGAAATAACTATTTCTGCTTAATTTTTCCTATCTTGAAAGCAAAGCAGTGATCCCCAGATCTTTTCTGTCATTTCTTTATCAACATCAGGTTACGATAAGCTACTTTCTGAACCACTGCTTGAATGCAATTTATTTTACATAGCTTTGCATAATAAAATGGCATTTTAGATAACTTATTCAAAGGGCAGATACTAATTCACTGAAGATTTCATTAAATCGCTCTTTTCATGTTAAATTAATGCACCAAGTCAATTTTAGAATAAACAAACCAAGATATTTAATTGCTTTATGGTAAATATATACTACTTGCTTAGAATTTTATAATGCAGTTTTAAATTTTAAAAATCCATATATTTCTGTGTGTCTTGAGAGATCTAAATTTATATATTACTGTTACACACTAAGATGAATTTAATAAGCTGGTAAGTCCATATGCATTGGACATAATTTTCTCTTTAATAATTATCTCGTATCTTGTGTTTTCCTAAAATATGAATAAATGACAAAGTTTTTGCCTGGAAGACAACAGTTCTAAACAAATTGACAGGGAAAATCTGAAGTATAATGATCAGTTTGACAAACAGGAACTAACGTTAAAAAATGCAGCTGCACAAGAGCAAGAGAGCAAAATGCAGCCCTGAAATCAAACTTGCTTTACGCCAGATTTCACAAGACCACTCTCCGCTTTTCCCCCCTTAATTAAATATAAAGACATGCGCCAAAACTGCTCTGTTAGTTGGAGGCTGGCTCAACTGATTTCTGAGTTTGGGTTTCAGAAAATGGTTGGCTTGAATAAGTGAACACAGTCAAATCAAAACACCACGCAACCCCTGCTCCCAGTTTTAAAAGTCCTACGATACTCCACGAGGTTACTCCATGACTGATCCTTCGATGAACCTTTATCACTGGGTAAACAAATCACCACCTGCTAAACCTGTGGTCACAAAGATAAGCATGCACTACTAAGCAGTAATTAATGCAGCATCTTTAATAAGAGGAAGCGTTCAATGAGCTTTACTGGTACAAAATAAGGCAGCAGTCCAGCAGCAATTATTTACTAGCACTCTTTACAAGGAGGAAGACTTGACTTGACATTTTAGAGCCAACGGGTACCTTTGACAGCCATCAGTAATTACTATTATTGTGGCAAAAATATAGTTGGCTGCATATTTTGATTTATTTCTTGGTAATATTTCAAAATTATTTTAAAGGATACAAAAATCTATTGCAATACTAACATTTCACGTAGATTTATGCAAGCATGATGTTGGAATTAGTGCTCTTTGATGTTTTCTTCTGATAGGGTTGTAAAACATTTTAGGGAGTTATTTCAATTTTTTAATAACTTTGAGAACGTTATATGCAGCTAGAATAAATTATTTCATTTCTTCATTTACCAATGAATAACAATCTTCTCATTTAGGGTAGTTTTTCAGCATTTTACTACAAATGGGTGAAGAAATACCCAAGCTCAACTGCTCTCTGGATACTGATAGCATATTTAACTAGAAAATTAATTATTTCACAGTTCTGTAGCTGAAATGCTTCTAGTGAAACTAACATAGAGGAAAGGGGTGATACTTGCTCATAGCATGGAATTATTTTATTGTCTCTAAAACAACGGCTTCTGATCATTGTCTGGATTGATTCTTAGTCAGGGTCTAGGAGAGCTTCCCTTGCTCGTGGATCCATGCTCACCCAGCTACCTTGCTGCAGTTGCTTTTGACAGGTGGGGACACGAGGGTACAATGCACCCACGTCCGGAGCACACGGAGGAAGAGAGGTGGAATCTCATCATGCTCCTGAGATTTATGTTGCCCTTGTTCTCCTACCATCTACCAGCCTCTTAGCAGCTAATGTAGTTCTAAACCTGTCCACTTAGTTTGCTTTTCTGTGCGATACTCACTGTGCTCTGAGGATGTTTACCTCAGTAACACACACGGGGAACGCCTGCTCAATGGATAACACGCACGCGTCAGCGTGATCTTCGGGCAAACTGCCCTGTTCTGGTGGTTTGGGGTGTATTCAAAAGCGAGGAGTTTCACCTACTAATCGTCCTTGCTGGAAGAAAGCACTCGGTGTAAGTTGAATTCATGAGTTCAGTGAGATTTTTAATAGGATACACAAAAAAGGTAAGTTTTTAAGGTTTTTTAGGACAAATAAAGTCCATGTGATGATAGATAGTAATTCCCTATGAGGAAAAAGAAATCAAAACATGCTTCATTTTAAGCACAGAGTTAAGCCTCCTTAAATCACCAGGCAGCAAAGTATCAACTCAGTATAGTCTAAACATCACTGAAAGGGAAGTACCTGCCCAAAAGCTTCATTAACTCAGGCTGAAATAACGCATTTGGGGAGCTCACGAGTGATATCACCTTGGCTTTTACACATACACATAGATTGGTACTTCTACAAAAATAAACGAATATTTGTCAAAATATTTCCTTTTTTCCAGTGGTAGAAAAGCACGCGCACATGTTAAAAATTTGGGGATTGTGTGAAAAAGCAAAACCAGCTTGTTCTCCCTCTTCCACATACAGCAGAGCACACAAAGTACTCCTATGGGAGTACAGCTTATTCAGGTAAGTCCTCCAGGGGTTAAGACCCCACTCCCTTTTCAGTGGTTTAAAATTCTCTTCTCCTCGTTTTAAAATGGCATTATTTATCTGAACAAAGAGGAAGAAGGGAGAGTAGATGGTCAAAGCAAGAGCAGAAAGTATGCATGCTGATACGTGCCCAGGTCCTGATCTGCATCCAGTTATGAACATCAGCATTTCTCAATGGGATGAAAATTTGATGATAGGTTGCATGTGCAATTGAGCAACACAAATACCTTATTCTCCGCTGCGCTAAGGGCCAATGCTGCACTTCTGAAAATAATTATTTTTTTGAATACACAATTTTGAGGGTCATTGCCCATAGATTGCTGAAAATGCTCTCTCTGGGAATCTAGACTTATTTGTTTAGCTATGAGTTTCTATTTTGCAGTGCAAGATAAGGCCTATTTGCTGCTATTGCCCATCACAATGTAATCAGCTTCTGTTATTATCATCAGTTTATTCATTCTTCTGTAGCACACTGGGCTGTGCTGAAGTTCAATCAGAAGAGATTTATTGTAGGAATGACTTGTTTGTTGATTTGCTTGCTTCCCCTCCTCCCAGACAGCACATACGTGGAAGCGTGGAGGTGGGCTACATCATCTAAATGGTTTCCTAACCCTAAATTGATGTAGCTTCTGGAAAAGTCTTTAAACTGATGCCCAGCTATAGCGTCTGCTTTTTCCAGGGTAGGATTTCTGTCTAGCAGCTTCTGCCTCTTCACATTAACAGAAATTGTTTCAATGCAGGGTAAACAAAGTGAGAAACTGCAGGCACTGCTGCCTACATTTGGGAAACGCTGCCAAAGGCAGCAGTCCAGGGCTGAAGAGGAACTCGATTCTCCTGTAAGCAGTCATCCTGTGGAGAACGTTAGCTGTAAGATAGCCTGGCTGAGCACACTGCGATCTCGGTATCAGTAGAATTTTCTGCTGTAAATTTTATAAAACTGTAAACCCTCTTTCCCACATTTACAGCCACCCAGGCACTTTTTCCTACCACCAGAAGAACTTCAGGGGTTTGCTAATGCATCAGAAACACCTTTCTGATAAGCCAACATAAATAGGTACAGCAATAAATCAATAAGCATTTGCTACTCCATGATGTGGAGGAAGGGGACCATTTCATTATGCTGATAAAAACGTGTAAAAAAAAGGCACGTTATATTACTGTATGAAGGCGTATTTCTATGTACAGAGAATCTGAGGTATATATACCATGACAGGAGAGGAAAATAATTACAGGATATGCTACTCTCCGAAAGCAATCAGTATTGCATGGCAAGTGCCAGGGTAGGCTTATTAGGGCAGGTTGCATTAAAAGACAACACGCCTCATGAGAAAGATGGAGGCCTTATAAAACCTAACACCCATACCGAGCGATGCAGGCATGGCACCGGGACAAGCTATGCTTCCCTGGAAAATACTCTGCTTTAAACAGAGCTTTCAGTATTTAATTTCCTTGTTCGAGTGTGCAAAGCTCTAACCAAGAAAACCTCTCCTTCCATACCGGTTTAAATAGCACCTTTCTCCCATCTAGTTGGTTGCTCCTATTTATTGCCACCAGGAAAATAAAAACTAATTGCATTAATAAAAAATTAATTGCATTAACAGGTGTTTTGTTTTTAAATTTCTACAGGAAAATGAAAGTTGTGATAGAGAAGTTGTACCAATATGTTAATGGTCCTACTTTTCATTATTTATTTGGTACATTTGTTCAATAAAACCAGCCTCTTTAATTAAACACATTTTATGCTTTTATTGCCATTGCATAAAGTCCAAAAGTCACAACAGGGAATACATTGTTGAGTCATTACATACTTCCTAGATGACTGAAAGCACTTAGTTTCACCTCAAACATCCAAATGCTCTAGGGAAGGAGAATATGATGGTGATAATTAATATTAACAACCACTAGTACGGCACTTTTACGTTGACAGTCTCCCAGTGACTCTGACCAGACTGGATCCAGCTCACCATACCCTGCAACTCAGCCTCCACTGGCCATTTGTCCCCCAGTAGAGCTCCTCTGACGTGGAGAGGAGCGTCATCCAGTGTCCTGTGCTGCCAAAGCAGCTTCTCTCTCTCCAGCAGAGGGGACAAAACCTAGCTTTTGGCAAGAACTAGCACCCAGAGTCAGGCCTCAGCTCAGTAATCTTGAGTACCTGAAATATTAGGGGAAGATAACACTGTACCAGAGGCTTTGCACCCAATTCAACCAAATTGAACACTAAAATGCAGAAGGAAACCTATTGAAAGCTGTTCTTGCCAGCCCCGTGGAATACATAAGGTCCTGAAAGCGTTTCCTGAACACTGCGGAAGGTTATTCCAAACTAACACGTTGGCATGAAAGGAAGAGATGGAGGACGGAGAACATCCTCCAGCTTTTATTCAAGATGGCCAAGTCCCACAGGCACAAAACCCCCAGCACAGTCTACCTAAGCCACAGGGATACTCAAAGGCGTTTTTCAGCATGCCCTTCCACAAGCAGACAAGCCTTACAGAACAGCGCCAGAGGCTTGTAGCAGCCCATCTCACCTCAGCACTTAACTCCTTTACTTTCGTCACTCAAAGTGCTTCGAAGGCTTTGTCTTCGCTATTGCTTCTTTCTGCACCAAAGTCTGGGCACTATCAACATTTCTCTCTGTAACAGTCTCTGCATTCGGGATAGTTATCAAAACCTTCTTACAGAATATTGGGGGTGGGGGGTGTTCTGTTGTTGGGTTTTTCCTTCTTCCCCCCCACCAGATTCTGTTTCCCTTGGCTGCAGCACAAGCGAGTTTTCCTCTGTTCGTCTTCAACTTGTCCATTAACACTGCTCATTTTTAGAGCCTCCCAGATCTGCTACTCGGTCTTCCAAATTAAGGACCTGCTTCCCATCACATCCCCCTCTATTCCTTTCGCCTGCCCACAAACTGTAGATGTTTAGACAAGTGCATGAAAGCTGCCGTTTCCCCCCCATCGCTAGTGTACGGACTGACTAAGAGACATAGGTAAAAGGAAGGGAAATAATTTCAGTCAAATTGTTCGGACTTGGTTTTGATTAAAAAGAGAACATCTGAAAATGTCTATATCAATTATAACTTAATCCCCATTGTGATCATTTAAAATTCCAACCAATTAAGGCAGTTTTTGCAATATACCTCAAAAACCTTCCTATGTGCAAAATTTCCCTCTATTTATGTTCCCCAGTTCTAAATGCTGCTGCTCTATTGATTACTATGATTCAGCTCTAATTGCACTTTTACAAAGCAGAATGAATAGATTACAGTTGAGCTAGGAGAAAGCCAAACATCAATTATTAATATAACAGAGCTGGCCTTTACCATGTCTGTATTATTTACCTTGGGGAGTTTAGGAACCTGCTGAATAATATTTATTCTCATAAATTAACCACTTCAAAATATTTGTTTCCATTAAGAAAAGCAACCAGACTAATAAAATAGCCTTTCAGCCAACACAAACAAGCCCTCACTGTCTGTAATGATACGTGCAAGCCCAATGGACTTTCTCAGAAGGAGGCAGCCTTGGCATTGCAGAAAGCAGTCTACGCATTCTGCACCAAGAGTGAACTGCCGCGTCATCTCCAGATTAGCTTGAGCACCGGCTCTTTGGTTACTGTTTCAGTCACTGTTATTATTGCTGGACTACCTTAGCCTCGACAGGGATCCAAAACGCAGCTTCAGTAACGAGAAAAAACTCATGATGAAGGTGGATTTCCTCAGTGTCTTTTTTTAATTTTATTTTATTTACAAGGCCATTGCACCAAGTCCTGTTTCCCAGCCCCACTTTGGCCAGCACAGCAGCCATGCTCTGTCCCTCTCCCCATTGCTGGCTCTCTCAATGGTCCCACTTCTCGCCTGTACATCTTCTGCTGCTTTGCTCCTGCAATCTGCATTTCCATTAACCGTAGTTAATATTGACAGAGTTTATACTTTAACCTTATGGCCTATGGCTCTGGCTGATGGATTTGGCTACATCGATTTTTTTTTTGATATATTGCTAAGCAAGGCAAAATTTAAATTATTTCCCTGACCTTTCTCTCTTTTCTTTGGACACTTCGCCTGCCTAAAGAGCAGAGTCATCCCTTTTCTACCACTAGTTTGGTCACCTGCAGAGCAATCTGGCTTGGTGCAGAGCCTGCCTGAGCAAAGCACAGGGGCTGGCAGTTTGCAACCACGTGCACAGACACACCAAGAATTTCACCTTAGGAGTGAATTTCAGAATTGTGCACAGGCTGATGGAATCAGCCACAAATCCCCTTCAGTATTTAACCACTACTTTGAAGGCAGCTCACATGCTGCAGAGATTCTGTAGTTGTTCTGTAGGTAGAGGTGAATTTCCTCCCATTAATAAAGACTATGCTTAAAAGCTACTGTTTCCTGAATAAAAATATTCATCAAAGCTAGTTCTGTGAATTTCCACTGTATCATTTTCAAGAACTCGCTGTACAATAATTAATTAGTTAGCCATTTGCAGCTAGGGCTGGAGGCATTCGTCATCTTTCCAAAAGCCTGCACATCACCATCTGTAACATCCACTCGGTATTTTGGCTCTGAATGAGATAAAACATTTAACACATTGGCTGCTACAAGTTAGTAGGTTTGTTACAGAACCATAAAATGTGAATCCTGTTGTGCTGCTCCTTTCAGAGCACAGCCCCAGCATTTGCCACTATGGTACAGTCTCTCATCAAAAAGCCTGGAGGGAATCCAGAGAAATCTGTGCACAATATTCAACTGCAGGAGTGTTAATCTAGCTCTTTTCTATATCTGATTAGACAAAAATCAGCTCTCTCCACCTAATTTGGCATCTTTTATCTGTTCCTTCAATATATATGCTTTTATTTCTTTTCAATTCTTTGGATATAACACTGGTGCAGTAGTAGTCTAGTAACTGCGTATCTATGATAAAAACTTAGGGCTAGATCATACCTAAGGAAGAAACCAAGATGCTCCTCCTTGTTTTATTTACTCAGAGACTGATCAGAAACCCTCCAAGCAACACCATCCTTGGATATGAGGATGTTCCTCCTCATCAAGAGGAGCAAGGAAGATTGATAGCGCTAGCTTGATTAGATTTCCCTCCCCAGACGTGCTGTCCTGCAGAGGGTTCCTGGCACCTCCCAGCTTCCCAGTTCTCTCCTTCACCGTATTTTTTGCCAGGGGCCCACAAGCCATCTCCACACACCTCCCCCCATCCCACCCTCATGTCTCTAAACGTGTTACAGGCAGGTTCCTGGCACTGAAGATTCCCTTATCTCATTTCAGAGTTAGAGTGTTCCAAAATATAATCCCTGCTGCACAGATAAAACCTCACTGCTTGTTCCTGGGTGTGTGAGTTTGGCTGGGCTGTAGCCCAAGGGGACCGGCCTAACGAGAGAGCAGCCACTGCAAGTGTTCTCAGTCTTGGGTCATCTGCAAATTTTATCATTGACAGCTTTATATTTAATTCACAATTATCTATAAAAATGCTGAATAAGATTAAATTTGATACTAAATTTACTAAAACAACCACTCATTGATTCCTCATTTACAAATATTTGTCACGATCTAAGCATCTGGCAATTCCTGGAGCACTCGTACCTGTTTTAACAGTGTCACACAGTGCTAGTTTTCCCTAAGAAGTCAAAGCTTAAGCTTTGACAAACACTTTGTCTATATCAACAAATCTCTTCAAAAGTTTAATTTACTGAACAATTTCACAGATATTTTATAGTGCTAGAGACCTGAAACGTGTTACAAACCTACATTTTCATGAAAATCACAAATAAAAGCAAGCAAGCTCTTCTAAAAAAACCTCTCAAAGAACAATATGGTTCAGGGATGAACTCCAGGCAGGTTGCAGTGGATTGACTGTACCCCAATCAACTGATCAAACGGAATATTGTGCAGTGCTAAGACACTGCACATTTAAATCACTGCACAGGTATTTTGTACATAAAGAATGAAGCCAGATTTATTTGAAAAGATGTATTTTAAAAACATAATATGAAAAGCATCTATAGAAAATCACCAGCAATTCAGATCAGTCTCTACCAGATGGTTCTACAGATGTTCACGTGTTAACTTTTTCTTGCTACTTCCATCACATGAAATATCACTGACTTGATCTGGACATAAGCATTCAACATATTTTTCCTTTTTTTTCCCCCCCTAAGCCTTGAGGTATTAGACAAATAAATCTCTGTTTAGTGAAAACTTGCGTTTTCCTTCAAAAAATTGAGATGAAAGCCACTCAGATAGGAGAAAAAGAAATACTTTACTCTTAACCTCAAAGGAGACAAAAGAAGAATGGAACACCCTTGATTCTATTTACTAAAAACCCCCCAAAACCCACAAAACACCCCAAGGGAGATCTCTTTGTTTAGGTGATACTGTAGAGCGCCTTAAAAGACACCTGTGACTCTTCGCTTTCTCACAGGGCGCAGAGCACCGTCACTGCAATAGCCAGGTAGAAGCCTGTTATACCTTGAGAGGCTGTGAACAGCAAATTTCTCCTCCAGATGAAGTCCCCCCGTGAATATTTACCTACGTTCAGACAGGAATGTCTCATCTCCAGAACAAATTCATGAACTTTCACAGCAACTGCAGACTATTTGATAGGTTTATACTTCCCTCAGGTAAACAGCTTTACAATAGCAAATGAATGTTATCATCTCTCCTTTCACTTTGCCAGACACTGACCACTTTGTTGCACTTTTAATAGCTTACTCATAAGTTTCTTTCGTTAAAAATTTTTGATCCAGTGTTAGCTTTGGTGTCAGCTTGAGAAAGAATTTTGCCTGTTTGCATTTCAGCGAGTTACCTAGAAAAACACTTTATATCAGCCTAAATTACAAAAAGAGGCCAACACATCTACATTTCTGTTACTACACAGAGATCTCTGTGTAGTCAGACACATTAAGTACCACGAAGGAAGCAAAGATCTAGAATCTGAACTGCATGTAGCATCATCCTCATTCTTACTTACTGCAGTAGGGTTTTTTTAAAAATCACAATGCTCGTTTCATACAAAATGGTACTTTAACGTGTTTTTTCTAAATTCTAAGGGAACTTAAATTACATGTTTAAATGTATTACATATAAGAGAGATGGAGAGAATGCCTTGATAACTTTGAAAATGGAAGAACATTTTTATTTACATCTGTTATATTTGCTATTATTAATGAGCAACACGTGCCTGACACCAGAGTGACAGAAAAAAAACTTTTCTGAGTGGAGAAGACCTCAAATATCACTCCAACAGTAGGAAGAGTGAAGCAGCTAAAAGCTGAAGTCTTCAATAGTGATTTTAATTAAGAGTCTGTCACCATCTGAATTATTATTACTGTTACTTTAGGAATTACATTGCAGCATAAATTATTATAACAAAGAAGCCTGGCAATTGTGTTCTTAGCCAAAGTGTCTGAAACAGGTTTAGCTTACGCCTTTTGGGCCACTGGGGAAAGAGAAGTTTAGAGCTTCCATTTGGAAGAGGACCTGTGGTGATGCCAAATACTTCCATAATTAACTGTTGTTGAGAGACTTCACCACACGTGGTCCCCCAGGAGTGACACTGAGTGTGAGGGGCTCCCTCCTGCTTTGACTAATGCCTGTGGATGGTGGCAAGTGGCTGCTTTGTTGGCTGTGGCAGCGCTTCCTGGCAGACAAATCATGGCACTGCTTTCACCCAGCCACTCTGCCACGGAGAGGAGCAGAAGGAAGCTGTTACTCCTACCAGTGACATGGGGTACAGCACAAACACCCATGTGGTGCTTTGGCTTCAGCGCATGGGCTGGATGCACAGCACGTGGAGAGTGGAAATGCCACCTGCTTCCAGCCTGTGACGAACCCAAAAAACTACACCCCACCGCCACCATCCCCACTGACCTCCAGGGCACTTGAAGCACTGGGTTCTCTTTTTTTTTTTTCCTGCTCCTTGTAGCTTTTACAGAAAAAGCAGCAATGAAACCAGGAGAAGCTGGGTCACAGCTGTACCTAACAGCTCACCGGACTCCCTGGAAACAGCGGCAGCCCCACACTCCACCTAAAGCAGCGCTCCAGAATAGTGAAGCGATGCAACAAACAGCTGGATTGTGAACCTCAGGCTCCCCCTGCCTGCATCTGCCGCACTTGCTTAGCTCTAACAGGCAAAGAACTGATTCATGTGGAAACTAAACAAGGGAATTATTTCCTTCCTGATTCAGGCTTCCCTCAAAACTCTGATATTTAATTTACAAAAGCATGAGTCTTAGCAAATGAAGTGCAGATGCAGCTAGTTTTTCAGCAGACACATGCAATGTTTTTGCTGTACCCCGAAGGCCAACCAAAACTACAACAGAGAGCAACTGAGTGTAATACAAAATTTAAACTCTAAATAAGAGAGAAATAATCATGGCAGAGGGTTGAGTGACTAACTGAAATGTGGAAGATTAAATATGTTTTAAGGAGAATTGAAGATTTTTTTCATGCTTAGAGCTTCAATATCTTTTTTGCTAAGCTGCACTTAATTATACAACTTCTCTAATTCTGGACATGAATTTCAAAGCCTGTGTAGGATGAGTCCTTAAAAACTGTAGTTCAAGTTACAACATTTAATTCTAGATTGTTAGCCTTCAGAAAATACAAAGCTCTCAAGTGAAAAAAAAGTCTCTGCCTTAGGATAGGGCCAGAGTTTCACTTCTGCATGCAAAAATAAAATAATTTACATAAATTGTTTCCAATTGCTGTAACATGTCAGGATGTGTAGAGCATTAGAGTGCACTGATTTTTTCACAAAGCAATGTAAGTCTAAAAAAAGGGGAATCTCAGTATTTTTCACCAAAGAAAAACCCATCTTAAAGAACTTATTATCATTTTTATGTGCTTACACAGGCTTCAGCTCAGATCATTTATTGTCTGAAAAACAATCCATTAACATTTAAGACATCCAGGCCAAGCCCTGCATTACTAGCGTTCCGTTCCGAAACCAGCATTATGTGTTGGCTGGAAGGAATATAAAACTATGTTTGTGCAGCTGATGTCATTTTTCTCTAGCACGGGTCTGCACAGTTCATACACACCACCACCATCATCATCAATCCACAGGTCTTTCTACAAAATGTATCTGGCAAGAAAAGCTGAAAGTGCATTTAGAAGAAATAGAGCAAATCTTCACCTTTCACAGCTGGGCCTTGTCCACTAGATCTGATTAACTGGTTTGGCAGCCGCTCTACCAGGAAGCCACACGCACAGTGAAATGCAGCGCTACTCTGCAACTCGATATTAATGTAAATCACGAGAGTATTTACAGATGCTCAGAAAATGATAGATATCCCTAGTCTTCTGTTCAGAAGCTCCTTCAAGTGAGCATTAAAATAACGGCTGTTCTCTCCTCTGCAGTTCCAGGCATTTCTAAGCCCCCAAGCACGAGAGCGAAACTCACCCTGATGCCAAGGACCTCCACTGAGACTTTCATGCGTAAAACGGGGCCAAGGCTTTATACTTCCATCAGGCATTTTTTCCAAGGTGGCACCTCAGCACGCAGCTCCAGGTGTATATTACTGCTTAACGCTATTCTTTCAAAATCTGTCTCAAACCACATTACACACATGGGCAAATTTTCTGGTTCGCTTTTGTGCTTCACACAAGGGACAGCTGTATTTGAACAGTAGTTTAACAGTCCTTTATGTATGCTGTGTACCAAGCAATACGGCATCTTGAATAAATTATTTTTTCATAGTCTCACTTTTAAAATTTAATAAAAGCAATTCCAAGGAGTCGGATTCCTACTTGGGTCTGTATGGCCTGCTTTCCATTTTTACAGAGCTATTTTCTTAAAAAAGAGAAACCCAAAGTAGAAATTAATTCTTTAAACTGTCCGTTCCTTGTTTTCTATCCAGCTCCAAAGACCTTGAAATATAAATAGCATCAGAGCAGTCCAGACACTGAAGCACGCACTCTCTTTCTGCAGGCATAAAGGAAAGCCACTTACTTACGACAGGTATATCCATTTGTTCATCACCTGGAAATATTCAGAACATGCATCCCTGGGAGACAGTGCATCTTGCTAGGGCTGAGGACTGTCATATTTTATGCAGCTCATGTCTTTAGTGATTCAAGATTATTACATCCACCAATCTAAGCCCCAAAGGGGAATCTTAGAGAACTAGGCTTTAAATTTTCTCATTACAAGTCAACAATTTTGTACTGGACCCAGAACCCCTAAAGTACTGCATTCTTTGCTACAAATCTGGGACATACTTTATTCTTTTCATTGCAGAGCTTTCTGAAACTCACACCCTGTTTTACAGGGATCATACAACTGGGTAAAGCAGAATTTATCTAAGCCAGGGCTGGATGTGGCCCCACAACAGGAATGATGAGCAGCCACATGGGCTTTCCCCGTCCCGTTCCAGCAGCACGTAGCCTGCAGGACTGGCAGCTGGCTGTGCTTGCTGCTCCCTGGGACTTGCCCAGAAATCCTCATGTTCTCATCCCTCACTCCCCACCACAGCAAAGCTGCATCACAAGGGAAGTTAACACATCTGCAAAACACCTGAATGCTTTGTACAGGCAAAGACAGACCGGCCAACAGGACCGCACGTGATAAGGGGTAGCAATATGGGGCCCAGTCCTAGTTTCCAGTGCAGAAACTAGGATTCCCCAGCTCTAAGACATTAAACCCATTTGATCTCCAAGGAAGGAAAGAACAGATTCTGCTCCTAGCCTTGTGTTTAGCAGCATTGCCATCGCAGGCTCAGCAGGTATACCTGCAGGGTTCAGCACTGACTAGCTAAGCTAGACTTAGGCTAAGTAGCAAAAGGGAAATGGGTGGAAGGGACATTATCATTGTGCTGTGCCCCTAGACGCATCTAATCAGATTCTTTTCCAGGATCAGCTTGGATATAAAACAAAAACTTGGTCTGGGTTTACCAATCTATTTGATCTGTAGTGTCCATCTGCATCTCCTACCAAATCTCATTGTTACAGCAACTGCTCCACCTATAAATCCCTGTCAGGCTGGTTATCAAGCACCGCATTAACGACTTCTCCACCCTGGCATGGGAAGGATGCTACAGTCTCGTCAGGGCTCAGCACAGACCTTCAGCCTCAGCACTTCGGCACTGCTTTGGAGCAGTGCTAGCACAGCCACACTGCTTTTTTCAGAAACAACTACCTTCTACTTGTGGGGCCACCTGACAGCTAGAGGAATCAGAACAGGCTTTTTCATCTGTGCCTAGCCCTCTTGTTCATTACTTGGCTTTATTAAACATTTTAGGAGGTAAGCCTGGGTCTCCTCAGAGAACCACTCGTTTCAGAAGCCCTCTAAAAATCAGCTGAGATCAGATGGCACATCTATCCCTCCTGCCCTTAGCTCTCCTAGTTCTTCATGTCGAGGCATAAACTATCGTATAACTGCATACCTATTGGTTTCATAAAAATACCCATCAGCTACTTCCAGTTGGGAGTTTACTTTTCTTCTCCTGCCCCATCCACTCCCCACTCCCTCTAGCTGCTCCCCAGTAAGCTGGCAACTCCTTCGGAGGAAAAGGGTTCTTTCCCTGCAAGAATCCAAAAGAAATCTTGCAATCATTGTCTCTTTAACAACGCTTAACATCACTGCATAAATGCTTGCAAAAATATGGACGAAGTGTTTACAGTAGCTGCATTTCATAAGAGATCTTTACAGGCCTATTAAAAATTATTAGGCTTTACTTCTTCAGTGACAAAGCTGCTTTCATGAACTGCTCAACAACTTCATGTCCAGAGTCTGCAGAATGTTTATTTCCACATTTTCAAAGTGCCATATTTCCTTCACCATTAATTTATTTTTTTGTTGTTTTAAACAGCAATCCCCTAACTATTCTGACCTGCCATTCAGTTTAAAAATCCACGTTAAAGAGAGGAAAAAGATCAAACTTTTCAGAATTTTCAGCTGAGGCTCAAATCACTGAATTAGACTGAAATCACCCTAATTCCCAAGTTTCATTTGGGTTTGCCTAGGAAAAAATTGCATCAAAACTTGCTCAGCATAAAAAGACCTTTGGAATGGGTGGTTTTCTACTAACAAAGGCAGTCCTTTGTGTGATACAGGCACTTTGAACAACAGAAAAATGCCATTAAAAAAATCATCTATCTGGAATCTATTACTTGCTTCCATCAGTGATAACAAATCACAATACAGTTGCTAAAAGAAAGACTGTTTCTATTTCTAAGAAGGATACCAAAGCTCTGTATTTGCTGACAAGGCATGGCATTTGCAAAAAGATTTCTGTCCATCACACCCCTCAAGTCTTCAGTGCTGGACAAGTACTCCTGGTTACAGAGAGCAGTTACAGTCGAACCATGCTAGTGAATTAAACACAAGGCTGTACAGACGCAGACATCATAATTTACATAATAAAATAGTCAGGTAAAATCTCAGTAGCAAATCCTGATGAGAAAAAGTGGTTTATTCGGGTTAATCCTAGTTAAACTATGTAAATTTTTGCATCTACCCCAGTGGTCTTTTTTACAGAAAAGATGAGTGTGACCTGAATAGGAGAGGACTGATTTCAAACTTAGCTGAACCCATTCATGAGAAGGGGTAACAACATTCAAAGCCAGCAGGCAAGGGACAAAACTTTTTGAAGCTTTCCTTCAGACTTCCATCTCTGTTACACATACGGTCCCCGCTGTGCAGCGTAACATGCTAAGGCTACCTGGCAACACCAGCAAATCATCACTGACCAAGAAAGTAATTAAAACTCAGCACTACCCCCGCATTATCTGCTGTTTGTTACTGGCTAAAACAGGAAGGATGCTGCAAAGAGAAATGCTGCAATACTCCAAAGCAGTGGAGTTTGTAAGCAGAATGACAGTGACACTGCTATTAAACAATGGGTGGGACTATTTCCTTCATTTTTATGGAGCTGAATACCACCTAAAACTGAATGAACTGCAACATCTATTGTTTCCAGTGCTAACCCACTGGAAGAAAACCATCAGCTTTAGATTAACTAATGTGCATCCGGCTTCATGAGAAGTTGTGTTTTTCCTCTAAATGCAAAGGAAAATCAGCATCTCTAGAAAGGTTCTCGTATTCCCTGTACCAGGAGAACAAAATCTTTTTTCCCTAACCAGCAACCTTGGAATTGTTTAGCATCGATGAAGAAAGCGAGATGGCTCATAAGAATAGTAATTCTTGTCGGTATAAACGCTATGCAATCAGGACTCAATCCCACAGGCTGCTTATAAATACTCCTGGAAAGTACGTTGAGGAGACACGGAATTTCTCACATGCACGTTTGCAGTATATAAACCCACATTTGTATTTCTTCTTAAACAGTTATTGTTTTAAGCACTGTTGACATAGAAGTGTGGAAGCTGTTCTGTGCTGTCCTAGGAAGTACACTGCACACAATAAGATCACGGATGTCAACAGCTGTGCTTACTGAATGCTGTTAGGGCAAAACCACATAAAAAGCCAGGTTAACAAAAGAAAGTGATACCCAAATCAGAAACATTCACAGTGAGACTCACAAAAAGTCTTCCCAGAATATTGTCTGGAATTTTATAGAATAGGGAGAATGAACCACTTTAATGTCACAAATCAAGTGCTAAATTCTCAAGACCTTTTATTAGATAAATACAAGGCATAGTGACACTCCCTGCTTACGTTTTCCATATGCATGGACGTTTAGAACGAAGACCATAATGATTATTGGCAACTAATGCTCCATAGCACCTTCGGGTACATTCAATTTTACTTCTCTCCCTGCCTGGAACATACGCTCAGTTATACACAGACATAGGAAATCCACACAGCAAGTTTGACTGCATATATTGAACCTTCCAATACAAACCTTACGGCTAACGGGAGAATTACTGTTTGTCTCAGACAGCTAACAGTAAAGGAAAAAGAAGCAACAGCTTTTGAAATTTCATATTCTCATATGCACAAGTGGTGTCCTCACAGCTTTAGATACCAGCAGTAGTGAGAAAAATCATCCTGAGCAGTAATTACCTGTGGTCAAAGCTGAAGCAGATAATAGAATTAAATGTTCCATTTTGCTGAAGGAGGTAAGTAGCTAGCAAAATCCCTCTGTGAGTGTAAATTAAGAATTGTCCAGGAAAGAGAAAATAAAGGAAAACCACAACAGCCATAGAAGCAGTAGCATAATCTGACAAAGACAGCACAGAAGTGTGGAACAGAAGACTAGGAAGTACTATTTTTCCCCCCACATCATGGTCAATACGTAGTACACTAGGTACGTGTTTCAGATGGGTCCACAAAAAAAGTTCATGCTTACATGGCTTTGGGCTACTATGTAAGTTAAACAACGGAAGTTTAAAAATATCCAATAATCTACGCCAAGGGCAAACGTGGTGAGGTTTTGCAGATGGCACACAACAGCCCCGACTGCCCAGCACCTGGACACACCACTACAAACGTGCAAGTCTTCACCAGAATCCTTGAAAGTCTTGAGAAGAATCTGTGCAAGTCCACAAGGAAGGGATGAGGGGGCAACAAGAAGAGAGTCTTTTATTCCTTTAAGCACTGCGTGGGGTTTTTTCCACCTTGTTTTTTCCCTAAACAATTCTTTTTCACCTATTCCCAGCTGAGACGAGTACTCATAATCTAATACAGGACTTCATGGGTAGCTTTTTTCTTCCCCTCTATTTGCCATGATTTCTCCCACAGTAATTACAACAGCAACTAAAGACATAAAGGGGAAATCTGCCAAACATTTTTCTTCCTGAAAAAGCATTCTTTGCAGAATATAGTATCAGATTAATACAGATACGGTATCTCTAATCAATTACAGCAGGTAATTAGATCATGGACACTTTCAACAGCAGTACAATTACTTTCCCATTGTCTGCAGTTAGTAGTTAAGAATAGCGCATAAGCTATTTCTAGACAACCCTACTGAGATCGTGGCTTTATCCGAGACTAGAGATATCCTCTTCCCCGGAAAGTTGCACACAACTCAAGACTGGACAGAAACACTCTAGAATGTTTTCATAATTCCAGTAATGAAAAATTAAGTCATTACAAAGGCAGCCAAGTGAGATTTGCAATGCCAGCATTTTAAAGTAACTTCTGAATAACTGAAATTTCTGTCACTTATCCATTCCCTCAGTCTCTGAAGAACTACCCAATAGACACATTTTAATTACTTACTCCATCTTCCAACCAAGTATCATCAGCGCACTGGAAGTTTACTAGATTCAGTTTCAGATTCTTTGCACTCTAAGACAGTTTCCTAATTCCACACTTCAGTAAATGGACATGGTACTGGCCCATAACGGATGCTCACAGGTATGTCAAAAGCTCGGCTCAAACGCTGGATCAGCCCAGGACAGGAGCAGGAACAGCAAAGCAGGCACAGCAAGAGGCCTGCCTAACCCCACGCGCTTGTTTTCAACTCTGTGTCTCTACTCCTCCCAGGTTCCCTGATCCTGCTTTGATCTCCTGTACACTACCTATCCATGCTTGCTCCTATGTTTGAGTTTCTTCAGGAGCTCATGGAAAGCCAGAGAAGCAAAGCAGCAAATATTGCCAACCGCTGCCTGCCTGGAGTGGTCCCACAAGCAACTCACGTCGCAGGTGAAGGAAGCCAAACCCGCATCTTCTAACACGTAAGCGAACACAGAGCAAGACACAGACTCACTCTGTAGCAGCTCCAGGGATTGCACGTGAGACTTCTTAAGGAAAATTTAAGAATCACATCCAAATATTCTACAGTGTGAAAATCCTTTAGTAAAAATTGATTTATTAAATCTAATGCTTCCCATTGAGTGATAATGTATAGGTTGCACTTCCCTCTGTGAATGCCACATTGCTTTATGAAGGCTCAAGGAACGGAGCCTCCCAGCTAGACCTGGTCAAAGGCTAGAATTCTTGGTGCAGAGAAGATGGAAGTGGACCAGCTTGGGAACATACCCTGCAACATTTTAAGAAATTGCTTTCTTCATAAAATAAAAACTCCCTAAATACTTCATTCTGATGTTGCTTTCCTCTCCCTTTATATTGTAAATTATGTCACAGCACATATAGTAATACTTAAGAATTACAAATCAAGCACAGAGATTGTCAAAATTCCTTAAAGTTTTTTTTTTTAAAATTCAAAGTCACTGCTTTTTTAGACCATTTTGGTATCAGAGCGTTCGCATATTCTGAAGAAAAAAACCCCACTTTATCAGTATTTTAACAAGTTCTTTCTGCAGCATTGAAAAACAGAGTAATCCCAGACTACAAAACAGGCCCAGAGAAAAAAAAGACATCTCCCGGCGTAGGTTCCCGTGCACAAACTAGCAGTCACCCCACAGACCTTCTATGTAACCAGCTGCGTTGCCTACTAGTACTTCTTTCAGAACAGATAATTTTTCATGCCCTAACTAGACCAAGAAGCACTCTTCTGAAAACGAGAAACGATTTTTCATCAGGTTTTACTCTGTGTATGAGAAAGAGCACAGTGGTAAATACCTCACACACAGAGACCAGGTGTAGAGTAGTAATGCTGTGTGTGTTCATGTGGAGCTCATCCGCTACTCCTTGCTGAGCTGCAGCTTTAAACAATGATTTCAAAATAGAGCTTGAAATTATCAAACTACCAAAGTCAGTTTTTATAGGTACACATGAACCATAGATACGTACCAAGAGCACATCAAATAAGGAGAAATCTTCTATTTTCTTGCCTGCTTACCAGAAACCTTGTTCAGCCCAACAGGCCAGGTCACCATGCAGGTGCTCAAACTCCTGCTGCTCAAGAAAGGGAACAGTGGACCCCTCTGTCTCTTTGGGCAGCAATGGCAACTTAAACCCTTCATAAAACCGTAAGTTATAATGGAAAAGACAATGATGAGGTAGGAGGAAAATGGGGAAGTGACATGGGCCACAGGCTCGAGGCTGCTCCTTGCACAGAGCAGGCTTAGAGACTGCTAGAAGTGCCAGGAGCACCCATCACGCTGCAGTGCCCACTCCAGGGCCTCAGAGCTGCTTGTGCCATCATCCCTTTTCTTCCTGACAGGCCTGTGTCTGGCATCACTCACTCAGTCGTTCACAGAAAAAATAAAATCACACCTTCTGCTGAACTGAAAACTTTCCAGAGCACTGTAATGTAACTTTTATTGATTTATCTATTTAAAGTAATGTCAAGATTTTGTCATTAATATTTGATTGGTATTTTTAAACCCTTACAAGAATTGTACAGACCATAAAAAGGTGTTACAGTAAAGCACCGTAGGCAGAACAGCTTTATCCTAAACCACAGGGGATGTTGGTTGGCACTATCTTCTGCATCTTAAAGTCTCAGAAGGTGTCCAGACACCATTACATGTCATTGCCAGGACCTGACTTCTCAGAACACATCGATTTAAAAATGAGATTAAAGAAAAAGACTGAAAGTAGCAGAACAAAACAAAAACCTAAAATTAAATTCATAGAATAAAAGAACAACGCGTATTCATTAGCCAAAGTAAATTCAACATAATATGCACTGAGGATTTCCACATTTTAGCAGGACTTATTACAGTGAAAGGCTTGCACATGAGAATGAACCGTTATAAATTAAAAGCTCTGTCTTGTTTCTATAAATTCAAATAAAAGCAGATCTTAGAGTACTTTAAAAGGCATGCATAACCCTTCAAAAATTTAGTTTTCTGAAAATGTAAATAAAATAATCCTTTTAGAGTCAAAGAGAAGGTCTGTGAAGAAATCTCTCCTGAGTTCATGCAAGGCCTTACACACGAACAGAGTTAAGATGCATTGGATCTTCAGAGTACAAATTAAGTGAAACGTGGTGTCAGAACACCACAGCCCAGAACGCTTATTAGCAACCTGCACACACTAACGACCGAGAGGCAAATCCAAGCTGCCAGTGTAACTTCCCAGAGAGGCAGCAAACGAGCCGGGAGCCTTTGCTGGAGAACATCTCCTGCAGTTTGGTATTTGACACCTTGCACTATCAGCTCAGAATGACGCATTGGAGTAGCACGAGTTCCAACTTTTCGCTATGTGATTAAAAGTGTAAGTGTAAAAGTCCCAGTTTTTACTTCTAGAACAGGAATAATTTTTGTATTAACTTCAGACGGGGTGATAGTGCTACCTAGACTTCAAGCAGCCTGAGCCATCCCAGGGCGTGACAGCATTATGTCGTTTGTAACTTTGGTAAGCTGAAGTTTTCCACCCTGGCTATCTGCCACAGTCTTTGTTTTCTAAAAAGTTTCAGGTATGAGTTTTTGGAAAACTTCTGAAGTTAATTTAGGAAAGAAATTGTTCACCTATGGTAAAAATGTTCACAGATTTTTTTTTTTTGAGATGTTCTAGTGCATTATACCTCTGACCTTAAGCAAGGACTTGAATTTTGGCTACAGTTGATATCCCAGTTTCTGAGCAGTTGCTTTGTCACTCAATTCTCCCAAATATAGCCAAATTATAATCCCCTAAGATTTTACCTTCACAGCATTCAAAGTACACGAGAACCATGAAGATTCACACTTACCGCATTTTCTAAATCAATACTACAAGCTGAGCACTAACTTATGAAAATGAAATACAGAAACAAAACACTATATTAAAAATTGAGCTATCACCAGGATTATAGCAGAACTAAAGGAATTTAAGACCAACTAATTAAGCCTCAAGTAGATCACTCTGCAAGTACTCCTGAAATATGCAACAGATCCTGCCCCTGAATAACGAACAAGGGTTGGCAGAAATACTGGGCACTCTTGCCAACTTTATAAAAACTCGTGTCTCACTGAGGTTACAAAGCACAGAGTTCCCTAATGACAAGCTGCATACCCTTGAGTGTGATAAAATTTCCCATAGAAGAGAAAAGTAGCTGTGGTAGTTACAAACCATTTCTCCTTCTCTCCCCCAGGATGTTCATGGTGTGTGCAACACCAGCTTACACAGGCAGCCTAAAGCGGAACAGAGTTTTAAGCCATGTAAAGACACCACATCACTGTCTGTTATCATAAAGCCTGAGTCTGCTATTATTCCCATGGTATAAATAAGAATAAACTCCTTTGAAGTTAGTGGAATCAAAACTCTAACCACAGAATTAGGTCCTTCACTCGAGGCTTCCTACCACACAGACAGGAGTGAAGGACTGATAGAATTGTATTTGCTTAAATTAAAAAAAAAAAAGAGTCAGCTTTAAGAATTATACTGCCAAGAAAAGCACGTTAACAAAATCATGAAAGACACTTCTGTAAAAGTCAGCAAAGAAAGGAAAGGAGACAGACACATTTATAGTGCTACGTTTCTCCATGGTCAGAAAAACAAAATGAAGCAAGAGAGATTCTTTGTAGTTCATATGAAAGACAGTAACTGTCAGAAAAAAAAAACCCCATTGCTAGTAGGAGAGCAGAGGAAGCATCTTCTGACAATTCTGATCGAGAAGTGCTCTAGTGAGTATTCAAGATGGCCACGATGATAGATCAGATGAACAGCTTTGGTTCTTTGTCAAGACTTTGATAATATCTGCCTACAATACATCTGAACAGTGCACTCTTAATTACTGAGTAAAGGACAGATAGAACAGCACAAAACTTTCCTCCACATCCTTTATGCTCAGATAATGGCAGGTTCATGTAAATTATGGCATATATTACAAAAGCAAACACTGCACTTCTTTTCCTCAGCACCTGCAATACACATGCAGCATTCTAAAGAGCTATAGGGAGATGGTTTCAAACAAGACTCATCAAGTTAAAGAGCAAGCTGCAGGATCTGGGGTGATAGAGGTCTAAGAACCTTTCGCTGTGCAACTTCCAGTAGTTACGCTGGACAAGTAGCAAAATTTAGATTCAGTCTACTTGTAGATAATTGGTGGAGAAAAAGGTTGAGGAAGTAAAAGTGTGACACAAAGACATGAAATCTGTTTTAAATCATTTACCAGAACTGCTGCCACTGAATATCATTCACTTTAAGTATCCTAATATTGTGTATGCTTAGTGCTTTATTGTTTATGTAGGAAAACCCAATTTAGTGATCCATGTATTTGAGTAACAGCCCAGATACTGGGCACGGAAGCCTGAAAAATGGTAGATGAAGCAAGAAAAAACCCAAGGTAGTTCTGAGACTGCTATATTATGATATTGTATCTGCTCTGCATTTGTGCAATAGGAGATGCACAACAGTTCCCGGTGTACAGTAATTGATACAGTAAATTACTGAACTGGAAAATTGCTATTGGAAACATATAATCAACCTCTTGAACTCTATAAACACAGAGAGATGCAAGATGCAATTCTAATTCCTCAGGCCATGTATGACTAGTCAGTTTAGACTTCAACTTCAGAAACTGGAGGCGAACAAATTGCAGACAACTGCTCTTAGAAGTAAGTTTGTTTAGAATGTCATCATCCCACACATGTAGTATAAAATCTTTTGAAAGTACGTAGACCACACAATGCCAGAGGAACTGCAGATCCTGACAATTCCCCATCGCCCCAAAAGTATTAAATACATAGAGAGATTTAACATATGTTCATATATCCAGAAAATTTGGGGTTTGCTTGATCTGTCTTGAAACAATTTGATCTGTATTGCTTCTGTTTACTGATAGGTTGTGACACATAAGAACCATTAAAGCACTTGCCAGGTTGGGTTGCTGCTTTGTTTTCCCTTTTGGACCCACACTCTGCTAGGGAATTTTTGTAGCCAAGGTTAAAACAGAAAAGGCAATTCATTATTTGGCATAGATAGTAAAGAACTAACAACGTACAGAATTTACTGATCTGTAAGATATTGTCCTATGGTAATGGAGCTAAACACTTGCCATTAAAAGGCATTCATCTTTAATATACTTCTACTGGTAAAATCCATGAACTAATGATTTATTTTAATTTGATGTTTGAATACACTTGTGCAATGATTAAATCTACCTTTATCATTTTAGAAGATCATCAGATTAAAATTCCTCTTTTCATGCCAAAGTTCTAAAATTGAATTGAGATATGGTTCCTAGTTTTGCTTCTGAACTGCCTTCTTCAGCAATTAAAATTGATTGAAAATATTGATCAAAAGGTATAGTGGTTTGGGTCTTGCTTTTTATTGGAGTCTCCCAATGTCATCAGTAGATACTGAATCTCACCCTAGCCGAGGAACAGGCTTACCAAGGTGAGCACGCTTACCCACTGTAGCAACTCTGCCTTTTTCAAGCACTAATTGCTCCAGAAGGCAATGACTGAGCCAGCGTTTTCAGAACATTGAGTTAGCTACTTGAGACATCTTAAGGTTTTTGGAAAAATGTTACGGACCCATGGGCAGACAAAGAATAAAAGACCCACCAGACTATATCACGGGAATTTGATCTGACCCTCAAATCTGTAACAAACTACATTGTGCTTCAGATCCTTACAGCTCTTGCTATTAATTTAGGAATACTCAGAGCACCAGATCAATAGCCCTTGGCAGAATTTCACTACCATCTTAAAGAGAAGCTGCTTTAAGATAGCTGTTCATAGGAGTATGGATTTCTGGTCCCAACCCTTCCCTCTAGGCAGGCCTGCATTGAGAAAAGACAATTCTGTTTTAATTTACATCCAACTCCTCTTAATTCTTAAGCGGTCTTCTTGAAAGTATTGCACTTTGTGGCAAATTTGTGATGGGAAGTAATTTTTGATGAAGATTCTCGACAAAAGTCTCTTTCATTTGTGCTAAGGCTATTTTACTGCTATCGGAATGTTTCATTATCTCAACCAATCACAACTTGCTGAGTTGAAAAAGCCTTTTTATCTGAAGATAGAGATATGCTCAGTGTGACAGGTTTCTGGGGCAGTAAATGTAGAGTGAAAAGACCCTATAAAGATTAGTGCTTTAAGGTAGAGTTCAGTGAATAACAGCTTTAAAGGGTGAGCCCAACTTAGTGCATGGGTTAAAAAACCTTGTTCTCTGCCTTCTCATCCAAATTCCCCACCGAGTATTTAGCCTCCTGATTTTTTTCTTTTTTAACAGCAAAACTTTCTGGCCAGATATCTGCTGCTTGTTAAGCTCATCAACATCTCTGCTAAACAGTTAAGACATTATTGCCTAGACACAGTGCTGGACAATTTTAACAACTGTGAGAGTGTGCATTTGCGGTTTTTAGCCTTCCTCTCATGCATATATTGTAACAGCTCTCCACATTTGCTTATTCTATAGGAAAAATTGCTCTTCAGATGCCACATACTGATATGACTGGACCAAACAGGGTTTATTCAGATTCTGCTCACATTTTCTCCAAACTCTACAGATAAAACTTTAAAATGCTTCACTCATATAATAATAAAAGTGTCCATGTATGAAGTTATCAGAATAAACTTATGTATAGTTCCATAATGAAATAAGTGTTCTGGCCTTTTGCTAATTTATTTAAGGGAAAGTCGTGAATTAAAACCACAAATTTTAATTGGTTTTGAGAGAGCAAGATGTACGTAAAATGAAGAATCCCACCAACTCTTTTTTGATGAGAATGTCAGAACTAGGAAACTTCCAAAAAGTCAATTTACTCCTCTAACAGGGTTTGTACGACTTTATCCTTATATTAATGCTACCTCTAAATGGGTGAATACAGCAGATGGTAAAACAAAGTCCTTTTGTGCTGCCAAGGTGATTATGGGGGTAATATATTCTCCGTCTCTCAGATGTTCCACAAGCAAAGTGAAAACATAAACATGACATTGTTGCATCACCCCATGGTTGTCAGAGGAGCACCCTAAAAGAGGATCCACGAGTTCCCACCAATACATAAGGGCTGTACACCTGACAGCCTGTGCCTGGGTCCATAAAAGGATCTCTACGCATTTACTGCTTTGACATGGGTCCTACTACAGGCTGGTCCCTGGCCAGTGTGCTCTCAAACTGCAAGGAAAGATCGGTGAAGCAGTTTACAGATAGAACAACTTTGTAGTAAAATTAAACCATGTTTTTTGTTAAAAAACAAACAAAAAAGCCTGTATTTGCTATTACGCATGAGCAACATACTAAGACCAGGAAAGTTCCCTCCACCGAACTAAGCTGATATAGAGGTGAATGGACAAATGAGACTTGGTAATAAAATGCATCATCCTCATGTTATCAGCTGAATTTCATAATACTATTGCATCATGGGTCACGACTATCTTTTTTCATTCCTAGGATGTAACTAGTTCTTTCAGCAGTAATTCATCTTGCAAGTTTGGCCATAAAGCGAGGTTTAAATATACCTTTTACAGATGAATGGTTACATGAATTTATTTTACTTAAAGCAGACAGCAATATTTCATATCCTATCTCCTCTGCCATGGATTGTGTTAGCAGCTATACTGACAAGCAAGACAGGACACTAAGTCTATATTTAGCTCATAAAAACCACACATTGCTGCAAGTAATTTGTAGAATGATACATGAATGAAGTCTGCCATGCTTCACCAATCAGCTTCTAGTATACATAATTTGAGCGAAGCATATATTTTAGTTAGAAGCAGTTAGGAAGGACTAACAGGAATTATAAGTCAGCAACTGTAGGGCCACCTATATCAGCCTAAATTAAGCGTTCCATTTAGTACATGCATAACATCAAGCAATTTAAGTACTTATTTTAAAAGGAAAGCATTTTTAAATGGAGTCAAACACTTAAAGATAACATCCAGACTGTTGTCAAAGGCTGCTTGATTTGCATAACAAGTGTTTTCAAACAAAATCAAGACCATAACATCACTAGCCATTAAGGTGTTTGATGATGTTGGGTTCACATAAGAATTAAGGAGGGTGCCCCAGAGGCCTGTATTGTCCGTAAAAAACCCACTAAACAAACCATCAAAAACTCTGCAGGTCATAGACTCAGAACAGTAGACGCCACAGAACAGCAGATGGTGAAACCAGTACAACTCCTACAATCCAAACGAAGCTGGCAAAGAATATTTGAAGTAACGTAAAATTCTGCTTACTAAGATGGCAAGAAAAAGCAAGGAAAAAGGCAAAAGGGTGTTAAACCCAAATCCACTGCACGCAGGTAAATGTGCTACACGTTGATAAGCAAGACTAATATTTGAAGCTACCTTCTCCATTAAAGGGCTTATAAAACGTGTTAAGGACAAACTGCTTCTTCTCTAGAAGACAAACCCAGTTTTGTTTAAAAGGTATGTTTTTCCTACCTTGAAGTTAGTTATATTTCTGCTTCTCAACAGTTAGAACTGATTTTTATTAAATGCCTATATTAAAAGGGGTACAGCAGGAACACTTCTTTTTGTGTTGTTGCTGTTTAACTGATCCTGTTGGGCAGAATGAAGGAAGAACGAGTTCAGTGACTTGACACATGGCTGGCACACGAATAAGGCGGGTGGGGTGCAGAGGCACGCTGTGGGGCAGCCATCCCCAAGCCCAGAAAGCCCTCCCGACACAGCAGCGCGGCACCAAGGACACTCGCAGCACTGGCAGAGCCCCTTCTCTTCCCGGGAACCAGCACCCAGCCTGCCCAGCCCCACTCCGCTGCTGGCACGTCTACTGGCACGCTGACCTGCGGCTGCTGAGGAAGAGGATGCTCAAATTTTTAAAATTACTTATGACAAACCATCTGTGGAGTTAATAGAGCACTTCTATAATCTGTCATAGCTACTTGCTACAATATTCTTCAGACATCCAAACAAGCAGAGCAGTGAAGGCACGCGGGGCTGACGATAGGTGTAAATACCAGTGGAGCAGCTGCACACACAGACTGGGTTTGCAGGGTGGGGGTTTTGCCAGCGCGAGCCCTGCTTTGCCATGGTGGAGATTTGCCACTGTTCAGATACCAGCAAAAGAGCCGTTGTGATTTGCAGCTTTTCAAAAACCAGCAATCATTACTTGCCACAAATCCACTGGCAACAGGAGAAAAAGCTACTTTCTTTTCCATCTTCACCATCATTTTTCTGCAGCATATGGCTTACAGAATAAGAAATCTGAGTACATGGCGTTTACTGTGGATCTGCACCTGTAAAAGTCATTTCAGCATTGTAAGGGTTGTTATAATATACGACTGAATTGATGTAACGTACAGTTTAGAAGGAAATTATTTTAAATTGAGGGCAAGAAGCCAACTGAAGCCATAGCTACACTTAATGCACATGCTATAGACCGTAACCATTTTTGTCCTCATAAACATGCAGCAATTTATTTTAAAACAAACTTCTCAGGTAGGGTGATCTTAATCATGTTTTCCTGCAGCATAAAGATTAGCTTTTTTCTGTAGATTTTAGAAAGCAGTGTGTAAGAATGACCCAATCTGGATTTAAATTAACTGGAGCCAAATTCCATTGATGATTATCTGTGGGTTTAATTATTCTTGTCTCTTCTCAAATGAACTCTGTAGGTTTTCCACCCTATTGTAATAATTTTTCTTAAAATTATAATTTAATGAGCCTAGTGTCATCGCAGCAGTGCATAAAGTTGCCATGCAAAATGCTGCAGTTTCAAATGCACTCTTAGGTTTTCATTAATGGCATTTACAACCTTTTTTTTTTTACATTTTGATGGAGGGTTAGAAAATAAGTATACTCTCTCCTCCTCTTTTTTTTTTTCCTTTAAATGATCTTGAAAAGACACATTCCAGAACTTTGACTTGGCCACTTGTGTAGTAGATAACTGCCTCTTTACCAGTCTGAAGCCTCAATATTCTGGACTGCTGGCAGGAAAATTCAACTACTTCCCTAAATAAAGGTACAGGCAACAAGCACCCCGACGAGACACTGTTAGAGCGTATCGTTAAAGAAAAGCATCTCAGTAGGGCAGGCCTGAGCACCAAGACTGAAAACATACTTGAGGACCACCACATCAGCACACCTCAGCTGAAGCTAACCACCCTGCGACTGCCAGCAGGAGCAACAACAGGGAGGAAGGTCACTTTGCTGAGGCCTCGAGCAGCATCCAGAGAGCTCCCTGCCAGCTGGCTTTCCTGGCCCGTCCAAAGCAGGTGTTTACAGAGACCTGGGGAAGGGAGATGAGAATCCAGCAAGGCTGTGCTGGACTCATACTGCTACCACAGCTCCAGCTGCCATGCAAATTTCTGGGTTTCAGGTGAGCAGTTTTATAAAGAGACCCTGAAAACACCAGACATCTAAGGGGATCGTTAAACCTAAGGAGATTTTAAGCATTTTGGCCATTCCTGCGTTTGCCCCTGAAAACTGGCCCACACTGAAACGCAGCTGTGACACATCAGACTGACTCCACACTGACCACCATGGACAAAAGGGACGATCTCATTTTAAACCCGGCCTGATCTGTGACTTCTCTCACTGCAGAAGCAGCGATGACCACCGGATACAATACCAGCCGTGCACCAGGTACACAGAAAATAGTCACAAAGGACTATTTGTAAAAAAAGCCTCTCCTGAAACTCACCATAAGACCTGCCCATCCCATAAACAAAACGAGCACTCTCAAAATCCATAACCAGCCTGTCCTCACACACTTGGTTTTTGCTCAAGGTAAGTGTTCCTGTTCCTCCACTACATATTTTGTGTATGTTATTAAAATTTCAAGGGCAGATTTTAATTTCATTTACCCTGACTTAAATCCAGTTTAGCTTCATGGTGACCATAATAAAGGCCAAAAATTACCCTGAAGTTTTTACTCATAAGTTTTAGGAAGAAAATGAATGCTACTTTGGTTGCTGTGAGACTTCCCACGCTTCAGTTTTCTTTGGAAGTAAAAATGTTACTACCGCCTGCCTATTTTGCAGGCAGAACTAAGGACTAATCATGAAAAATCCACTATCTATAGAGCTTTTTTAAAAAAATTATTACTTTTTTGCAGATATTGCACATGTTTATATAGATGCATATTATCTTTAAATTTTAAAACTCATTTGCATTTAAAAATGACACTGTCATTTGCTTTTCCCAGATGTATTGCTCTTAATTAATCCTAACAGCTACCCAGCTTTTTTACATTTCTATTATCACCATTTGAAGTTGAGAAGAGACTTCTAATTGATCCAAATTACATATTCAAATTAGCCTTTCATGAGCTCAAATTAACATACCATAGACATTTTATTTAATTTGCTCCCCAAAATGTCACCAAAGTCATTTGGCTTTAATATATTAATTAGTGCAAATTCAAAATTGTTGAACTATAATAAATTCCTCTATCTGAATATTCCTCTTCAAATAACACCCCAAAGTAACTCACAGCCCAATATGGTGTTACGCATTCACAAGTCTCGCTTCCTCAGGTTTTAACATTTATTTATGCTGATGCACTTTTGTTTGCTCTCTCTCAAGAGCTAAGAGATTAGAGAAAGCCTTTGGGATTCTCTGTCTAGGGGAGACATCATCTCAAATTCAGGTATTCAGGGGAGGGTTGTTGGCTTTTTAATGTTTTATTCACATCTGGAAGGTTGAGGAGATCAAACAGATAGCTAGGTTTCTTCCAAAATTGTCTGAATTAAAACATTTGGTTTGAGAATTTGGGGTTGGTTTGTTTGGTTTTTTTTTTTTTTTTTTACAAGTTCACTTATAGGAGGAAGAACCATCCATTATTCCCTGCCTTGTCAGAGCTCCTCTTTTGCCCTAAAGGAACAACTGAAAGAATTCCAGTGCAGGAGGTCTCAAGCAGCTCTCCCTTCCCCTTGCTGCTGCCCACCTACCTTGGTAGCATACCAAGTTAAAAACTGTTATTTTTAAGACCAGAAATATATGCCCATTTACTTTTCAAAGTTTTTTTTCTTTATTACTGGAAATGTGCATTTTCCCAGGTCTATCAAACACAATTGCACCAGTTCACTAATTCTTGGGTCTACCCCTCCATAACTGGAAACGGTGCCCTGGCTAGATGTCCCCGAAACCCACGGTGTGATTCCCTGCAGAACAGCAGCTATCGTCCAGCACACCTGTCCAGCCACTCATGGCTCTGTTTAAATGGCCAACAGCAAAATCCAACCCTGGGCAACCAGGACCCTTTAAAAAGCAGATGGTGGTTACAGCCTGGCTCTGTTAATGATTCGATGCCATCAGTGACAGAAGTATATAGCTCCAATAGTTACCATCCTGCTTTGAGCTGTATACAATTTCAATCTGAGTGTGTGAGACTAAGATCAGTTTTCACACATAACACAAGTCCATTGTTATTTTACCCCTGAAAACCGACAGTTTTCCCAAAGATTTCAGTGATGTATTTTGTTAAGCAGTTGGCTTCGCTGAGCGACAGCCTCATCTGCAGGAGTTATCTGCTCCCGTAGATTAATCAGCTGAGAGTTCTTCACCAAGTCATTCATCTGCAGGGCTTAAGAACACTTCCCTTCACTAAAAGTTCAACTGTTCTTAAAACAAGAGCTCTCATTTCCCACATTGCTTACTAGTACTTACACATTATACAATATAAACTTTTCCCTACTGGATGTAATCCTCTGTTCTTACAGAATTTCAAAGTTCAGGGGTTTTTATTCTTTAGCTGAGGCATCCATGCACATACTCACTCCAGACGGTAATGGAAACATGGCAGAGTCTCAGCTGTGAATGAACTTGCCTGGAGATTTCCAAAATCCTTTGTTCGTAGCAAATCTCAACAGTTTGAGATTTGGCTTGAGTCCAGTTTAAAATTAAGCAAAATTTTTTTTGGAAGCTTGTTTCTTAAAGGAAATTTTGTATGTTGTATGCTATAAGGATGCCAAAAGTCAGAGTTTTCAAAGCACAGTGTTTCTTAGATTCCTCAGCTGCTAAAAGACCCTCTCAAAATACTGTCCAGGTATTCACCACACTGAACATACTATCAGGTGTTGCGTGTGCACAGATGTTTTCCTGGGAGATGCTGGATGATATGTTGGATAAGCATTCAGGTAGGACTGCCTGCCGCATCTCACTTCGCACACTGGTGGCTGGACCTGGGCTTATAGAGCTTCTGATGCATTTTGTTTAAGAACAGAAATTAAACAAATGTAACTGCAGTCCACAAAAGCAGCAAACAGGTCTCTTCTCATCAGTATTTCCTGGCCTACTGCTCTTTTACTTACAGCACTTAGAGTCTATAAAGTGAGTAAATATGCTGTTAATGAATCCTGGAGAAAAACATTTTCCTTTGATATAGAAAAGTATCAATTAACCCAGAAGGGGATTTTTGAAGGCAAAAAAAAGCTTCTATTAACACCATGTTGGTATCAATTCAATAATTCTTTAACAGGCCTTTCCAGAATTTCTGATCATAACATGAAATTTCTCCAATAGCTACATGAACTTACACACTAATAATACATTGACTCCTAAACACTCCTCATTTATATCAAAGAAAGCACGCACAACTCAGCAACTTTATATGCCTTTAAAATACATCTTGGTTCAAGGAAAGCTGTTTGAGTTCAGGTATCTCGGCTTTAGCAGTGGAATAAGAAATACAAGCAAACCATAGCAAATTTTCACATTTCTGCTCTCACTGGGTCATAACAAAGAAAACTACAGATCCACCAAAGCAAAGTATATATGCTCAGTAACCGAGGTGAGGAAAAGTGTGGAATATAAAGCCTACAATGCCATAAGTCCAGAAAAATCAATAAAGAAACTGCAGCACAGAATCATACGTATGTCAGCTGATGTTTTTGGAGTACAAAGGTAGAAAGTCATTTTTTATTGCTCAAGTGGAAAAATTACTTCTCTGCCCACTTCAGGATTATATTCAAGCTTTGAGTCATTACCTTTTTTTGAGGTCGTTTTCTGAAAAATCTTACTCTTGGGACCAACTCTCAGTCCTGAGATAACCCATCTCGATTTTGAGAAAACTTCTCCCTTGTAGAGAGCATCAGGGATAACTTCTACAAGACTGAATCATTTGAAAGTTTTGAGAAGGTAGAAAAACTGAACATAGGGTTTGAATTTTTCTCATTCACAATTTAAAAACTTGTGTCTTTCATTATCTACACAGTCTATATTGCAAAATAGAAACATAAGGTGAAAACAAATCCATCAAAAAACTGTTCAAAAGAAAGCTTATCAATTATAAGCCACTGGGTACAAATCCATCTTTGGCCAGTGCATAGTCATGGCTTCCTGGTATTTTCATGCTAGAATGATTTGAACCACCACAAAATTCTCCTAAGCCCTTTCGTAGAATCTTACTCCGCTCACTAGTGAAGAGAGTCACTAAAATAATCAGGAAAGATGGAAAGTGTATGATCCTAACGAACCAACCATTTTCCTCGCCATTGAAAAGTAACATTTTTGCAGGACAGTAACGGAACAGGCTGAGAAGACAAACATGGTGTTACAACATACATGGTACCATTTCCACTAGACAGAGATATCAGTTCACCAGTATTACCAGACTTCCATAAAACCTAAACTGACTGAGAAGAAAAACACAGCTCAAAATGAATCTTCTCAAAAAGTCTACCTTAAACTTCTCATTAGTTCACATTGAATGCCTTCCTTAACTTGTTATTGCCAAACTAAAGAGCAATTAAGAAACGGCACTTCTCTGACAGGCATTTAGATTGGACCAGACTATTTCAGTTGGAGGGGACCTGCAGCAATCACCGAGTCAACTGCCTGACCGACTCAGGGCTTTCCAAGTTAAACTGTTATTAAGGGCATTGTCCAAATGCATTATGCCTCCAGGCACTTATATACACATAGATATACAGCAGCACTGAAAGCATACCACATACAGTACAATTACACTGTATATGCTGACCAGAAAAATGCTTTTTGAAAGTCAGCTGGGCAATGACAAGCCTTTTCAACCTTGAATTTCAGCAGGTAGGCAATAGCAGTTAATCTGCAGTAGCAAAGCTGACACTGATTATGAAATGATACATACCTGATGGTCATTTTATTTCCTATTACAGTCTGTGTTTAAAATTAAATTTTCACCTAGAAACTAAATTACTTTAAGATCTTTCTATCTTTCCCCTTGGACTACTTTTGAATCTGTTATTGCTATGAAATATTATGCAATTCACATTTAAACACATTTATCAGAAGCCACACTTGCCTGCTCCCTAGGATTGGGAGAGGCTGGGGGCAAGGAGCCTGTTTCCTCCCTATTTCTGGTCCTGAGCCCAAGCCATGCTCTATTAATATTTCCTGGGCTCCTGGGCTGGGAACTGAGAATCTCTGCTTTATTCAAAAAGACACATACTCGCAGGCAATGCTTGACTTTGAGTCTGGATAAACAGAAATTCAGCGATCTCAAACTTAAGTGACTTTGTTGTGTTCATATCTTCACACGTTTGCTAGATGTATGATGTTCTGCACCAAAATAGCACAAGAACAAAGTGCTCAAGACATTAATTGCTTTCATTCATAATACATTTAATGAGCGACGGAGACTGCAGCTGTTGCTTCCATACCTTATACGCCCGCACAGAGGGGATCCGCAGGGAGAGAAAGTGAGTTCACATAGCTATGGTAGTTTAAAATAAAACAGGTTTAGTCTTCCCCTAAATGCATGAAAGCTGCACCTGGAGTTTTAATATTGATCAAAATATTTGCCAGGTACCACACAGCCCATCTGAGGGAAAGTTTACCTTCAGACACCTAAGTAAACCAGCGTTTTCACAGCACCAGACATTACCAAGAGGCGTGTTTTGTTTCCCCCATTTCACAGGGCAATCCAGTATGCATGGGTGATCAATCCAATTATATCAAAGCAGCCTACAGTAAACCTGCCAAACAGACTTTGAACAGTAAATA
>NW_010402377.1:13557-16525 GCF_000710305.1 Buceros rhinoceros silvestris | reverse complement strand
AATAATCTAATTAAATTTATAATTTCTCAAATTGTTTTTACCTGGAAAAAAAATACACGAGACTGATGCACATAACTGTTATTTTTAAATGGTTTGTAAAGGCTTTAAAATATATAGATGCATTTTTCCCCGTGACAGTGGAAAATGGTTGTGGCAGTTCAACCTCTCATTACTCCAAAATCTTCCTGGAAGTGCTACAGGAGAAATCATGCGTTGGAAAAACATAGACACAGCACATAAATAGATAATGGAGGTTTGCTCGTATTGCCTTGCGGTTACAAAAAGAGCAAAATATTTCTAAGGGTAATAAAATCACTGTTCCTGTTGAATATGGGATTCTCCAAAGTTTTTTTTCTTCTGAAGCGCATGGAATGGGATTCCGTTGGAGAACGGTGCCTCTACATCCTGCAACCTGGTCCCAGAATGGTTTTAAACACATGGTAAGACTCTTTTTTGGAGGGAGTGGAGCAGGAATATGACCCAGAGGTACTGACCGTCCAGAACCTGCAGACACTTGTTCAGTCTGCGGGGACTTTGGAAACAAGCACTACAGCACCTACACAGTCCAGCAGATGCCCCTACAGCAGCAACTGCCCCTGGGTGCTGCCTGTAGCAGCAAAACACTGTCAGTGAGGGATATGCTTGGGAAGGATTTCCCATCTTCAGAGAATTTCAATTAACACAATTCTTTTACACTGACACAACAGAGCTGCCGTCTCAGTGATGCAGGGGTTTCCCTGTTTTGTGTTATTCCTCTGCAAATCTAAACTCTGGAAGGTGTTTCAAGGCTATCCATCTAGCTAAACTTGCGAAGAGAAGCCCTCAAGTCAGAGTTAAATCCTCCTCTGTCTCCAGTGAGCTTCAATCAATCAACACAGCAGGTAGAGCCTTTTCTCAAGACGGCAGAGGAGCTACAGGCTGTTCTAGCAAAGGCACACAGATCAAGAGGCACAATCTTTATTACTATAGTTTGCCAAAAAGAAGGGAGCTCTGTCTCTGTCGACAAACCACTGCTGTCAAGGAGCCCCGACTGTGCTGCCACTCATCAGCTTACAACCCTGAAATCTCAGCTGATGGTTCCCCACAAAGGTCTGCTGCTTTGTCCGTGTTCCTCCTGGAGCATTCCAAGAGCTGAGGCAGACATGACCCTTCCCATGGCTACAATTAACTTTTTTCCTTCCCCTTCCCTCCTGAGAAAGGCATGCTGTATTCAGTGGAACTAGGCACATCTCTAATCCCGCATCTCCTCATCACATATTTCTTCTCTGCAGCTACAGCCCCGGCCAAACTCATCCACTCCGCAGTCTTCCACATGAACAGCAGTATCTCAACTTTCCCCTCAAAGACCAAGCCTCTTGAAAGCTTTTGACACTGGCAGACTTCCTATTCCTGTTGTTTTATAGATCACTCTCTTCCTGCTATTTCTTCTTCACAGGATTTCTGCAAAGCCCTATTCACAATTTGAACTAGTAAGTGATTTATTAGATTAGGGCCCTCAAAGATTACATACTTTGCACTTCTCTCATAGACGAGACCGGATTTGTTCAGCGCTGTGAACAATTAGCTAATGCCCTCTGAGGCATAGTTTTCACCAGGCAATTCTAGGAGACCTCTCCTGCAAGAACCTCAAAGTCCTGGAACGTAACTCTGTGTGTTTACAACAGCTCTGTTCTCCAGGATAAATGCCACAGAATAATCCTGAGCTCATTCTGAAGTCAAAACACAGTATTCCTGCAGACCAAAATCTTACAAGTTTCACGCACAGATGGACATATTCACACCTAAATACAGAGAATAATCTTACTACTAGTAAAAACCCATTGTAATGCCTCTCCTGTGGCTTTTCTGTAAATATGTCTTACAACAGGAAATTCTACTCCCAAATCATTGTTTATTCTCAGTCCCAGCTCTAGTAATCAGAATTTCTACAAGATTATTTACATAATTAAAAAAGTCAGCACTTCTGTCAGGTTTTCAATAGCTACTTGGCTAAAGATGTGACCTTCACACCCAGTACTGATAGATTCTCTTGAGCTCACAAATCAGCTGCTATCATACAGTAACTGTGCTCTTTATGAAGCATCAGGTATGAACTAAATTTAATCAGCACAGAAAGGCTGTGCTTTTTCTCTAATCCTGCAGTATCTGTATAGCAAGATATAAAGAAAACAGGCATAGAAGATTGGTGAAAATAAGAATGCTGGCACTACAGCAGGGGCATTTTTAAAACAGTTCAGCTGTGACTTCCCTCTTTTTTTTTTTTTTAACCCTGAGTGTGAAAAAGCACTGACACTTTAAATAGTATGAATTAAAGAAAGTCAGGAAATACAATCTTAAACCTTCTTGCTATCATATTGTGATTAACTGTGGTATGAAATAAATTAGTTCAACTGACTTCCATGGTTTGATGCCAGGGACATTACTCTCTGTGCTCCAGCAAAAAGATTAGTGTACCTCAGTTACTGAGTTCAGACGGGACAGCAGCAGCCTTTCTGGACTCCCTCTAAATCAGACTCCACTCTTGCAGTGGTTTATTGTGCTGTTGAGCCAGTTCTGAAACTATTGCTGAGATCTTCCTGAATCGCTTCTCACCAGCAGGCTGAAGTGCAGCCAGTTCTTCAAAGTGGTTATCTGCCTGGCAGGACTCACACCACAGACACAGCTGCTAATTACCAGATATGTTTGCTTGAGCCATCAGCTTGGTATGTTCATTAATGCATCACCTAGTAAGATAATTGCAAACCTTTCTGGGAGCTTTTCTTCTGCCCCAGATTGTTCTGAGTTAGCTAGGCAGGGAGACCACCTGTTTTACATGCTGCTTTTACTGGGACGGGGCTCTTCCCAGCTACCTACCCTCAGCAGTTTACAGCCGTGCTTGATTAGTGTATTTACTAGATACAATTAGTATATTACTGCCCAACCTCTTGATGGATGAGCAGGGAAAAATTCATCTTTTTTCATAGGTTCA
>NW_010402377.1:11291-13459 GCF_000710305.1 Buceros rhinoceros silvestris | reverse complement strand
CAGGCCCCCACCAGCTGTGTGGGATATGCATATATGTAGGTACTATAATGATGTTTTACTGCATGTACCTGATGTACCTACTACTGATCAATTAATTGTTGTGGCAGTTTAAAAAGAACCAAAAGGTTTTAAAGTGACAAATCACCCTCAGGGAGAGATTTATCTCTTAGCTGAACAAAAGGACTAAAGTGTTCAAGCTGGAAAGAAAACAATGGGGCTTACAGCTATGGGCAAAGAAAACCAGCATAGCAGATTTGGATTAAGGGGGTGAATGAAAATTTAATTCAAAACCAAAGAGAACCATAAGTCAATCACTTAAATTCAGTTAGGACAAAAATAAAATGGAGAGAATGAAGGTAATAAATAAATAGGTATATACAGATATATAGATTCCACCCACTCCATCCACATCCCATTACAAACCCTCACAGGTGGTCTGCGCCAGAGAGGGCAGGGGAAGGAAAATAAAACCTGGACTGAGGGAATGGAGTTCTTTTAACCTCACAGATACCAGTTCAAAGTTGAACTCTTCGGGACAAACTCCCTGGCAATGTGCAGTCTTTTCTTGGGCTGGCTGGAAAGCTTAAGAGTTACCAGTTTTCCAGGGGCGGTCTCAGCACTCTGCTCTCCCCATCTGCAAAACGTGAGACTAACCAGATCTCCAGAGGCTGCCTTAGGTTTCCCACATTCCAGCAGAGCCTTCAGGTCTCGGGATCTGAAACATTTTCTCTCCCCCTTGCCAGTGGCTCTCTCTCTATCCAAGCAGAGTTGGGGGCTTCAGCTGCTTTGTGCCGCTTCCTCCTGGCAGCTCTTCTTCACCACCCCCACCAATAATCAGCAAAGTGAAAAGGCCACCTGCTCTGTGGAAGATCTTTTACTGTCCTGGGCTTCTGAGGTGAGTGCTTTAGGAGTTCTCTCTTGTTTGACCTTCTGCTCAAAAATGGAATGTGTGTGCCAGGGAAATCACATGATCTGCGGCTTTTTATAGGTTTGTTCAAAGAGGCGTTGATTGACATGTCTTGGCTCCAGGGGTGGGCATGAACCCGAAGGGTTCGCAATGCCGGCGCCCCTTCCTCCACAAAAGTGGCAAAAGGTTTTCACAGGCTAACAAGAGAAGAGGAGGGGAGAAAGTCTCCCCTTCTGCCCTGGAGCTGACATCTTAAACCACAACGATTGTCCTTCATTTTGGCTTCCAGGATTGTGGGCTTGGCTGAGCACGTAGCTCAAGTACAAGTACTTTCAACAAGAGAGGAGAGTACTCCAGGCTATAATATCTGTGTGATAACGCAGCAGTATTCCACACCCTCTCTTCCACATACACCTACTACAACTACTTTAAAAAAAAAAGCAACAAACTTCAGGCTTAAGCCAGGCACTGAAAATTTACTCCTAGACTGAGCCCACGGTTACACCTCTCTCTACCCCACATGTGATCATACTTTTAGATAACATCAAGGCTCAAACTACTATTTCTGCCTTATTCCATGCAATGAAGTGATGGCGTAAATCTCAAGCCTTTTATATAGTCACTGTAATTTATATAGTTATTTGTAATTCTGGTCAGCTCACCTAGACCCTTGCTATACACACACGCCCCACAACTGCAAAGTCCAATCCCCTGCTTCGCTGCAGTCTAGTCCTGTGCCTCCACAGCCTGGCACTGTTTTGGTCCATGCCATTCAGCCTTGATAGCAACAAACGATTCATGCTGCAATTTATTTGAATCCGAAAGTGAGAGTTCTTCCACCTATTCTGTCTGCAGAGCCCAGTACATGCTCTTTGAGTAACAGCCTGACTTGTTACTAGGACAACCAGAAAAGGCGACATCACACCTACTTCTTATGCTGTGTGTATGCAGAAGGCACCAGAAGATCCAACCTTTCTCTCACTGTTTGAAAAGGACTTTATTAGGCATCTCCAATTCTTCTGTTACAACAAGTACAGACAAAAAAGAGCGAGTGTAAGTATGACTCTCCAACATAAGAGCCAGCCATAATCCAAGCAGCGTAACTTTAGTGTGCACCTGTCCTTCAGCAAAATATACAGTCTCAGAAGCCAAAATAGGCAACTAGGATATACCACCTTCGAGATCAGCGACCTAACTGCTAACAATACCCAGTCACCTTCCCACTCTGTGACCCACCTAACTCTGAAAGTGCTTTCTGCAG
>NW_010402377.1:0-11159 GCF_000710305.1 Buceros rhinoceros silvestris | reverse complement strand
TCATGGTCCTCTGCTTCACCCCAGAACAGTCTATGGCCGCATGGCCACAGAACTCTTAGCTGTAAGTTTGACTCCCGTCAAGTAGATGATGTCACTCTACCCAACAGTAACTTTCCAAAGCCAAATGCTCTATCTCATAGGCTGTGACTGAAACTCCTCATTCTTAAAGAAAGCTTTTGCTACAGTGATTTGTACATATCCCATTTCGTAAGCATGCATAACATCAGACTTGTCTCCTGCAACTCATTCCACGAATACTGTTTTAGCAAAACCTTTTGCATGTACGCCGAGTATGCTGCTGCATCAAATCTTTTGGAGCATTAGAAAACAGTCTGTGACCAACTGGGGCCCGAGAATGAGGCACCCTTGAGCAGTCACAAAACTGCCATTTCAAGACTGGACCAGGATTTGGAGTCACACACAGAGCCACAGCTTCAGGCATGTGGAAAAGTTTTGTATCTCAAGACAAGTAACTCAGAAAGTCAGCAGACAGATCACGGCAAATTTGGAGGTGTGCTGTTACAACTTTGGCAGAATTTCTCCACTGAACTCTTTTAGATTTGGTGCTTAATCATCTCACCCATCTCTTCCAAGCAAAAGGCAGAGAACTGGCCAACAGTGGACCATTCATATTGTGGCACACACAGCCCATGAGAAGCCCCCAAAGCTGTCCTAGCTTTAGCATTAGCACGCTTTCATGAGTTGTATGTGCTCTGGTTTGGGTGGTCTCTTAATGTTGTTCATACCAACAAGCCCAAGGACCGTGTTTATGAACTGATACTCCCTCCCCTTTCGTTTTCATATACTGAATGGTTCCAATTACCTTATTTCACCAAAACTTTCAGTTTTCTGGTCTTGGTGAATCTGCAAGCTTTCCTTCTTGTGCCTAGACTTGATGTCTGCCTACCCACGCTTGCTTTGTGATTTTGATTATATATTTAACCTATTTCTTGCCCTAAATTGTCACTTACCCTCCACTTGAGTGGAATTCAGGACCCAGCCGGAGTTATAAAAGCTCTTTTGTGATGTTTGCTGAAATCCAAAGTGAGAGCTTATCCTAGTGCAAGAACACCAAGTAAACATTTAATATCCCTTTCAGAGGAACACAAAATACGCATGTGACTATTTCTGGATTTCGCTCTATCAGTAATGTTCAAAACTGGGTTCAGACTATGCACAACTAGGTTTGTAAATTATGGTTTTTTGTTTCCACATTAGGTTTTATGCCCATCCTTTTATGGCATCACTGATTTTACTACGATAATCGTCCCCTCCCTAGAAAGTACCTGTTCACAAACACCCCACAGTGACGGAGTGCAAAAGGTCCTGTGGTGATTTCCTCTGTTTGCTAGAAAAAGCGATTATTTTATCTAATAAGATCCTAAATATCTTAGAAGGTGACTGAATATTGAAAAGTAATCATTCTCCTGACATTGTGCTTCCCCAAACAGTCATTGTTTTAGTCAGATGGTGTTTTTATTGGTTTAAAATATGAATTAACCATCCCCGACACAAATCCTTTAATCTATGATTGTAAATGCATTGCTCAAAAACCAGTTTAAGCCAATGTAAACTGTAACCATATCCAGCCATGCCCTCGGTGTTTCATTTTACACTAACGCTTCCTGTCCTCATCCTCTCAACTATCTCTCTGGAGCTCCCAAGTGGTTTAAATAATTTGCACTTTGTCAGAAATTGTATCATGAAATTTATTAATTGCCTTATAAACAGCTAATTAAATATGGTAAACAACCATGATCAGTGTTTTCCAGATGAAAAATACCAACCAGGCACTGAAATTAAGTGACTTTATATCTATTGCAAAGTTGTATCACACACATGCTGATTTTTTTAATTCTGTGTTAGCACTGTGGCTATTTCATCCTGACCCCTCCCTTCGATGCAAGACAAGTAGACAAGACAAAAGCATATTAATGCCATTAGACTCTTAAAACAGTGTGGGAATTCTACACAAAAGGCCAAGATACTTGTGAGCACGAGATTCCTACATTATCTCGAGTGGAGAGTCCTTGAGCTGGCGTAAATAATGGCTGAAGGAGGGAGTCTTGTGAAGACCAGACAGCAAGCAAGCAAATGCTGAAGGTCCCAGTGCCTGAGCAAAGACCTTTGCCTAATTAACTGCAAAATTAGTATTAAAATTCATGCTCCTCAATATGCTAACGAGCCTAAAGCAGTACATGCTAAACATGTACGACTGTGTTACTCAACTCCCCGCCCAAATCATGCTAAACATCACCTAAGAGACAGAGCTGGGGTATAAAAAGCCAGGAGGGGTAATACCTGGCTGGGGGGGAAAGACTGAAGACCTCGCAGGGCCCGTCCATGGGCTGTACTGCTCTTCCTCCACCCAAGACAGGGACGCCTGCTTGGTAAGAATCGCGACTTCACCATACAGTGAAAACACCCAGGATAGTTTTCTTTTTGCTGCATTACTGTTCTATACTAGTTATTAGCGCCTCTGCAGTTAGTGCATCTACAAACGGGAATTCCGAATCTATTCCAGATCTGTCACTTTAAAAAACTTTTTATTATTTTTATTGGTTTTGCAAAACTGTTTCAGTGAAAATCTTTCCAGCTCTGGAAGGCAAAAGTTCAACTCCCACCTTTAACACGACAGAGTATACAATTCTGTAAAAAACCAAGCAAAACAAAAAACCTCCCCCCAAACCCTAACTGGCTGAACTAGCAGATTTTCATCAAGATTTTCTTTGAAAACTTACTAAATACCACCACAACTCCTACATACATTTGTCACTTTTTAAAAGTTACACCTTTTTTTTTGACAACACAAGACTTGCCTCCTCGCTCTCCTTCTGACCCTAACTGACATGACATTGTGCAGAAATTGAATCATCTCAGAAGAAAACTGGACAGTTGTTGACTGACAGAGGACAAGGGTTTGGATTACCATGGTCCCTCTTTGTAAGTCACACCATCTAATTCTAGTAGTGGAAATATGACTCAAAACTGCGCTGTTGGTAACATAAATAACAGCACAAAGTAGTCTTTGTCACTGCCTGCAGCATCACAAAGCAGAAGCAAGGCACTGAACTGCTTAAAAATGCATAGGCTGAGAAAGTTAAGTACAGCTACTAATGGTGGTATTATCAAATATTTTTTTAAAGCCACAGGAGGCTACAAACCAGAAGTCAAAGCTCAACTCTCACCTGCATATCTAATTATTTTGTTTTCTACTGTCCTTATTCATTTCTCTGCTCACTAACGGGGATTTACAGTCAGGCTCTAAAACACACAGTCTTTCAGACAAAGCTGGCTCACAGCCCTCCATCATCCGCGCTTTCCTGATACAGAGGTATCAAGAGCTAAATGGCCTCAGATAGCAAGATCTAAATATACTCGATCTGTCAGAGAGGTGAACTTTGACTTGATTTTCAGAACGCTGTACAAGCATTTTTATTGACAATCCTTTTCTGCTGAAATGAACTGGGAAGCCACAGTCCTTACAAATGTTAAAATGCTGATCCCTTGTAATATGTCCCTGTGCTGGTTTTGGCTGGGGCAGAGTTAATTTTCGTCACAGTAGCTGGTACCAGGCTGTGTTTTGGATCTGTGCTGGAAACAGTGATGATGACACAGGGATGTTTTAGTTACTGCTGAGCAGCGCTTACACAGTCAAGGCCTTTTCTGCTCCTCACCCCACCAGCGAGTAGGCTGGAGGTGCATGTGAAGCTGGGGGAGGGGGGCGGGGGACACACAGCTGGGACAGCTGACCCCAAGTGACCAAAAGGATGTTCCAGACCATATGATGTCATGCTCAGCATATAAAGCAGGGGAAGAAGAAGGAAGAGGGGATGTTGGGAGTAATGGCATTTGTCTTCCCAAGTCACTGTTACGCATGATGGATCCCAGCGTTCCTGGAGATGGCCACACACCTGCCTGCCCGTGGGAAGTGCTGAATGAATTCCCTGGTTTGCTTTGCTTGTGCGTGCGGCTCTGCTTTACCTGTTAAACTGCCTGTACCTCAGCCCACGAGTTTCCTCACTTTTACTCTTCGATTGTCTCCCCTGTCCCAGCAGAGGGGAACAAGCAAGCAGCTGTGTGGGACTTAGATGGGGTTAAACTACAACAGTTCTATAAATAATTTTACATTGGACTAGTCTTGCTGCATCCTACTAATTAACGCCCTTACCAGTTTCAGTGAAATGGTGCATACGATTACACTTGCATGCCAGTGCCTTTGAAACCCATTCAGCTTTTATACCTTTAGGTATTTTCTTGCTTACAGTTTCAAAGCCTCTTCCACCTCAGAGTAGGGTTTGCCTGGTTTTTGTATTACTTTTTCCACATTCAAAGACTCGTTAATTTGGCAAAATAGTTACATCGAGTTTTCAAAAAAAATATTCGGCCTACAAAGGAAAAATGGAACTGAAAAGAGTCTAGATTAATTAAAACATGTTTGCCAATGTTTTGATAGGGTCACTGGGAGCTAAGATGGCTGATATGGTCAGGCCACAAGAAGTTCTGGAAACACAGGCTCATTTGTGTGTGAAACGCAATAGAAAACTCTCAAAGGAGGCTGAAGAGACACCAGGCTGTGGGCACTGTATCATCACAAAATTCATTTGTATACCTTACATACAAATTGGAGAAATAAAGCAACATAAAAAGCTATTGTCCATGCCCTGGGAAAAATGAAACTCACTGGACCAGATCCCACAACTTCCTTAAAATAATACAGCACTTCTCCGCTTGGATCTTTGTCATGACTGGAGTCATAAACTGCTGGAATTCTTAACTCCCCTGTTGCTTTTCTGTATTGAAAGGCAGTCAGAACAGCAATCTGCTCCGTACTGCCTGTAACCTCCCCTTGGCCAACGCACTTGGTTCGGTTCATCCCATACATGGCTGGAAGTTTTGTGAGCAACCCAAAGACTGGAAGGAATTCACTAGTAGGAAAACAGCTTTGGCATCTGAAAAAAGGTTTCTGAATGGTAATATATCCACAGTTTTCAGCATACACTACAAATTAACAAATGCACTTGAGTCTTTTATTCAGCATCAGAAATGAACTGCATGTTTCCATGTCTTCCACTTCATTGGGCACCTCGTAGCATGAGGTATGATGTCATAGGTAACAACTGTCACATGCCAAGTTTTTGTATTTTTGTTTTAAATTGTCAGTGAAGATTTATTATATTGTGCTTTACTTTGATTAAAAAAAAATAATAAAAAGTTCTTTTGAGTTATGCTGACAAGCTTTGACCAAAAGAGACAATGTGTAAGAAAATAAAATAATAAAAAAAAAATCCACTGCCACTCAGTGGATGTTTCTTACTGTTTCTAAATGGATACTGGGGATGCAGCTATTACCTATAAAACTTTAATGCCTACAGTGATTCTGAAGACATCAAACATTGTTTGCTGTTTTAATAATTTTATCAATAAATGTACACCAGAGTATAATTCCCCCTTGACACCAGTAGGCAATTAGTATTAGTACTAATGGATGCTATACAAGAAAACAGAAAAGGGTATGTGCCTCTGTAATCTTTCACAGCCATACGTGAAGCAACTTAAATCATGGCAGTGACACAGTAAGATTAAAAAAAAGTAATAAACACAGGCAAAAAATGTACTGTAGGCCAACTCATCACGCAGCTTAGAGCCTGCCTGATAAAACAAATGACTGGGAAGCCAGTACTGAGAAGAGTTAAATAGATAAATAAAATTGCGATTCAGCAATGAGATGATGTTGTTCATGATGTTCCTATGCACTACTTTTAAGCACACAATTACTGTAATTGCTTTAATTACACTGCACAGTTGTGTACTATGTAAACACATTAAAAGGACCGTTGTAAACAAGACAAATCAGAGAAGTTTCATATTGCAGATTAGTAGAAATAATGAGGTTGTTTCCCAATTCACTTGCAAAGGAAAATTCATCAACAACTTTAGTTGACAGATGATTTAAAGCACCATTCTTGCTACTGTGGATCTTTCTCTTTTCCTTGCAAAAGTTTGTAGCAAGTACGTTCACAACTACATTAGAGTTCAAGGCATATTGCTCAAAACGTACCGATGGGCAGAACTCACTACAGACAGTTCTGCGAAATTTAGACTGTCTTCCTGTCTGGGCTGACTGGCTCATCCTTCATGCTTTATTCCTTTCTGATCTATTCACACGGCGAGTTTCCTTTTGCCTTAAGCAGGTTTCAGATCAGCCTCTACACTCAGACAGCTCTTGCCTTCTGTAAAAGGTAAACTAACTTTTTTATCAGTATGTTTGCTATGATACTTGTATAAAAGCATATATACACTTATCTATATCGAGATGTTTCATCTGATCCAATATACTGTGGGATTTCTTTGTTCCTCCACATATTTTGAAAACGAAGGAGCGCTGACATTTCAGCGTTAGAAGTTCACAGACTGGAAGGAGAGATGCAAGTGGGAGAGGGGAATCTGCCAAGGGTATTTCCACAAAGTATCTGCAAGTGGAATTATTATAAGCAAGGTCTTTGATCATTTGTCAAACGTTTCAGTTACACAGTTTTCAAACACCTGAAGAATGCACTAGAAATATATCCTTCATGTTAATTTCTGTGGGACAAAAATTACTTGGTGTGCTCTTCAGTGCCACTTCCAACCTTCCCATTCTTCCCTCTCAAGGAGGAAAGCACTGATTTTTTTAAAAAATATTAAATTAACAAATTACTTTGTAGGATTTTGCGTTGCAGGTAAAATATTGTCTTGTCCTTCTCTATCTCCCACTGGAGCAGAACTGCATAAAACATTTTCTAGCAAAATTTTTTAAATACAGCTCTGCTTAAATTGAGAAAAATATTTTGTCATTTACTTGACAACATCTCCAGTTCTGTGCACTGACAGATCCCCGAAGTGCGACTGAAATACAAACTGCCATAGCAAAGTGCATGTGTGCAGGGGAGGCAGAGTTATACCAGCTCCACATAATCGCTAATCAGATACATGCCGACATGTTGCTCAATTCATTTTAAGTTGTGAAAGGGAGCAAGTTTCTACCTGACACTACAGACAGCTGGGATAACATGCTTGCCCACCTATTCCAAAGTATTAGTGACTAACACCTGCATTCTCAGCTACTAGCACCAGAGGCTGTCACTGTTACAGCCTCTTCTTTAGCTCTGGGTTAGCAACATGCCTATGCTGCTGTTATTTCTCACCAGAAGCCAGAAAGTACTACCCAAGATTGGTTCTCTAGAAAGTGAGATAATGTTCTGAGAGAACGCAGTGACGTCTGAGGCACTAACCCTAATTTTATAGCAACTGAAGAGGAGTGGTTTCTCTAAGTATGATCAGGCATAAGGAACTATTTACAGCATAAATGAAAATACTGCACAGAACTGCAGTTCTCCACCGTGTTGTTCATAGAAAGTTGACCACGGAATTGAAAGTTAACCATAGAGCTGCCACCACACAACTCAATTAACACTAACAAATATATAAGAAAAAAAGTCACTGGCTACATGCTGGGGACTGTACTGTAGGCACACCATGGAATGCAAGTCAGCAACCTCCCGACAGCAGAACAGACACACAGACTAATGAGTGCGGCAAAGGAAGGGTGCCTGCATCAACAGGTTACTGATTCAGACCATGAACTTTATCTCAAAATATTGCATTTAACTTCTAAATAAGGTTTAGGAGAACTTGTAACATTTTGCTCACTGACACGGCTATATTTTATTAAGGACAAAAACGGGTTAGTCTACAAAAATTAAATTATACTCCTTTGTATCTAGTCAAGAGGAAAAACTCTATTTATGAGATTGTGCTGTCAAATAAATGCAAACTCACATCTCATGTGTTGGGTTAAAAATCCAAACTCAAGTCTATTATCAATTAAAATCAGTATTTGAAACATTTCAGCTTTCAGTGAAAAGCAACAACCAAAAGAATCCAGTTATGAAATATGCTGGTAGAAGTAGAATGAATTATTGAAAAAAACTTTGGAAAATAAGGCATTTATATTACACACATTTAAATATCAATTAGGAAAAAAAACAATAAAGGATGATGAACTGAATCATCTCTGTTTTATACCCAATCCTCTCTAGACTTGACTGAGGATAACAGAGAAACTAATCTTACCATTTAAATTGCACTCAGTTTGAAACAGTTTGGTTAAAAATTTAAATTTATTCACTAGCTGAAATTTACAATCTCTAAGCTTAAAGTGATTAAGAACTGCATTTACAGAAGTAAATTAAATAAAATCGAACAGTGGTACCTGCTATGCACAGCATGCTAGTTACCTCCTGAAGGGAAAATCCAAGGATTGCTCAGAGACAATATGAAATTGCAGAGGAAAAACAACCCACCTATAAGCTTCTTTCAAGAGCTCCTTATTTACTACATTGCAAACTGATTTCTTCACAGGAAAAAGGACAAGTGGAGCATCACTGTATGCCTAAAAGCTATTAGAACAGTTCCAATTTGCATGTTCAGCGTGCCCCAAGGCGCACTGGCCAGGCTGCAGCCTTGCCTGCTGCCTTGGGAAGAGGTGCGTGACCAGCTGTCCCCCCCTGCCCTCGCAGCACACCGGCGGCTGTCCCCTAACACAACGCGGGCGAGTATGTGCACCCGTGCAAACCCACCGACCCAGAGGACTTGCACTTTCACCTGTGAGTGGTCTGCTTGACTGAATACGCTTCTCCAACGTTCACCTGAAGGGAAGATTACAGATATGTTTCTGGAAGGCTGATACAGTCTGAGATTGTATTGAAATGAAAACATGAAGGAACCAGGGAAGATCTTAAAAAAACTCCAAACTGCCAAAACCCCAAACAACGGTTAAGTATTGAATTAGAACTGACTTTTTTGTCTATGTCTAAATACCACGTTTACAGCTCTTCAGATAGCCACAGCATCTCTTCAAACCTATTAAAAATGCTACAGAAGCTGTGGAGTGCAGATAGCAAAGCCTTCAAACGCTCCTTTAGGGATACTCGGACTTTAAAAGTATCTTGCAAGCCATAACTATCCCCACCACCTTTTCCAAGTAAACTGGAAATCACAGAATGACAGAATCATTTGGTTGGAAGAGACCTTTAGGATCGAGTCCAACTCTTCAGTACCTCCAGGGTCCCTAAACCAAGTCCCTCAGCAGCACATCTACACGTCTTTTAAAACAGTTCCAGGGATGGGGACTCCACCATCTCCCTGGGCAGCCTGTTCCAATGCTTGACAACCCTCTCTGTAAAGAAATGTATCCTAATATCCAACCTAAATCTCCCCTAGTGCAACTCGAGGACGTTTCCTCTCATCCTGTCACTTGAAATATAACATCCCAGTAATATACCGCTTGAAAGAGACTAATCTTAGACATCGGCTTTTTTCTCTTCACTGGAGAGCTTCTAAATATTTTACAGAAATCCAGTCACTGTGGATGGAGTTACTCAGGGTGAAGCAAACTTCCAACAGCTGAGCTACTTTTGACAGGTACCAACAATTGTTATTATTTATCTGTGACTTGAAACGTAGTGATCTGAAACTACCAGCACAAGCGTAACTAGCTGATGGGATATAAGCACTTTGAAAATACTAATGACTGGTTTCCTGATGCAAAGAACCAATGTTACTATTCACGACGGATGGCTGCACACATTTGCTGCGTGGAGAGGGACCCCGCTGTTACTGAAGGACTCCCTGAGAAAGGACAGACTACAGCTTGATTAACAGCCTAACAGTCCTCTGCATCAGTAAACTCCATGCTCCACAGCTTTGCCCTCAGAGCCAAGGTATGCAATCTCAGGGAGCAGCTTCCCCTGAAACAAGGGTTCTGAAGCCCCAGCCTGCCCTCAGAGGCACAGCTACCTGAGCCCAGCGACTCACCGGCTGGCTGCAGGAAGAGCTGGATGCTGCAGGAACTCCAACTCCCTCAAACATACTTCCCGGCCACCCCACCGAACGCCCAAGTCCCCAGTGCAGTTGTGGGCTTTTACACACCTAGGTGGACACAGAGCACTGTGGTGGTCTAAGAACTGAGACAGTTCTCTCTAAATCTCAAATGCTTTCCATGATGCTGAATAAAAAAAGGAATTTATACCACAGCTCAAAAGACTGTAATAGAGGCGAGACATGGAATCACAGCGAGTTTCCTCTTAAACACATTAATTTCCAAGTGCTCTAACTTAGTATCAGCTACAGTGAGGGAAAAGCCCCCTTAGACTCAGAAAACGAGTACAGCAAATAGACCATATGCGCCCTCCTCCCCCCACCAAACTCCCCAAAATGTTCTTTTTAGTCCTCTCTCCCTTCTGCTTGATGTTTTCTTCTACAGATGAAAGCAAAGACAACTACACTTGCCCTTCCTTAAGACAAACCTTCAGAGTATATGAATTGCTAGAGTAAATAAAAGAAAGGAGGGAATTACTAATTTAATGCTCTTCCTTCTCTTGGGAAAAAAGCCCATGTAATTAACTGTAATGAGATTAAACTAACTTGTTGTTATTAATTTCCCAGTGCTGGGAAACTAAATCCGAGACCCACAAGACTGTGTATTAACTGCTTTATCAACACTTGCCTTGCATCCTTCAGTTTTTACACCAGTTTCAAAGGAAAATGATTAACTTTATTGAGTTGCAAAGTCATTCACAAGTGTAAGAAATTGAATCTGGTCCCTTTAGGTAGGAACACCAGATTCATCTGCAGCTGAAGACTGTGAACAGGCGCAGCCAAAAGCCCCAAATTCTATCTGACACACATAAACAAGAGCATAATTATTAAATTCTTACCAAAACTTTTTTCCATTACTTCTTTCTGACACATATCTTGAACATTCACTGTACAGTTCACGATGAACTCTGGTGCAGAGCAGTCGTTATTTAGCTGGAACTCCTCACACTGGTAGCACTGTATTTGCAAACCCAAACCTGGAACAGATAGATTTTTGCTCAGAATAATAGCAATAATATTAAAAATAACCCCAAACAATCAACACGTGCCAGAATTCTTCCTTATCTTTTCGCATTTTGCCGTTCCCAGCTACTCAACAGCTCAGCCAAGCACCACTTTGACAACAACGGCGTGAAAGGAACGTGCCGCCCACTCGGCTGCGGCCACGCCGCGTGTGCTCAGCACCTGGTTAAGCAGCGGGCACCTCTCCGCGGGCACTCCGGGGCCGGCAGGCGGCC
>NW_010402376.1:6518-6988 GCF_000710305.1 Buceros rhinoceros silvestris | reverse complement strand
AGAACAGGCCCCAATACTGAGCAATGGGGAACACTGCTTTTGAATGGCCACCAACTGGATTTAACTCCATTCACCACCACTCTTTGGACCCGGCTAGGTTTTTATACAGCGAAGAGTACACTCATCCAAGCCAGTTTCTCCAGGAGAATGCTGTGGGCAACAGTGTCAAAGGCTTTACTAAAGTCTAGGTAGACAAAGAAATGTGTCTGAGTAATATATCTGGTAATATAATTGTTTATGAATTATTATCCTCAAGAAGAAGGTTGTTCATTATGTTATTCCTTTCAAATATTATTATAATATTATATTATTTCAAAGATTATTTGCTATAGTCTTTATATAAAAAGGAATCTTTTTCATTGTAAGATATTTTATAGTGTTTTTTAATAGTTTAAGTTCAACTGTTGTTAAAGAAATGTCCACTCAGGCTGAAGCATAGTTGAAAGATTTTGAACTTTCTAATGTAAGCT
>NW_010402376.1:0-6500 GCF_000710305.1 Buceros rhinoceros silvestris | reverse complement strand
TTGCTAACCTCCAGCTGACTGGGACCTTCCCAGTTAGCCAGAACTGCTGGTAAATGGTGGAAAGTGTCTTGGTGAGCACTTCCGCCAGCTCCCTCAGAACCCTTGGGTGGATCCCATCTGTTCCCACAGACTTGTGTATGTTCAAGTGGTGCAATAGGTCACTGACCATTTTCTCTTGGATTGCAGTGTCTTCATTCCACTCCCTGTCTCTGTCTTGCATGCAGGACCACTCCTCTGCCTCTCCTTTCTGGCCTATCCCTCCTGAAGAGTTTACAGCCGTCCAACACAGCACAGCAGTTGTGTGAATCATCCCATCATGTTTCTGTGATGGTGACTACATCACAGTTTTCCAGTTGTACAATGGTTTCCAGCTCCTCCTATTTGTTGCCTGTGCTGTGGGCATTGGTGCAAATGCAATTCAATTGGGCTATTGATCCCATCACCTTTTTGCAGGGAGAAGGCCTAACTCCTGCCTGACCATTTCCAGGTGCATCCATGTATTCTAGCCCATCTGTATCCCTTGTGTCTGTGATAATGCCTGGCACTCTGTTTCCTACCTCCACTGGTGTGGCTGATTGAAGGACCCCAGTAGCACACCATCCCACAAACACTGATGTGCTGTCCCAAGGCTTATCTCCAGCGAGCCTTTCCCCCTTCAAATCTAGTTTAAAGCTTTTTCAATGAGTCCTGATGATTTCTGCACAAAGATAATTTTTCCTCTTTGAGGTAGGTGCACCCCATGCGTCTTCACAGACGTGGTGCTGTGCAAACGTACCCATGATCAAAAAACCCAAAGTCCTGTCGGTAATACCTGGCTCCAAGCCTACAACTGGAGGGATAGAGGAGAACACTGTTTGTGCTCCTGATCCCCTGAAAATCCATTCTAAGGGCCTGAAGTCTCTCTTGATTGTCCTCAGTATTCTTGTGAGTTCATCGTTGCCCTATACTTCAGTGTTTCTGAGCACACAGGACAGATAACTGGTACTTTCAATTCAGATAATGTTAGTCTACATCAAAGATGGTTCTGCGTAGTTTGGCAGGAGTATCAGTTGAAAATGTTTATGGCACATGAAGGCCTTCAGCAATTTGTCCCAGGAATAGGAATTCATGCAGAGATGGATACCAAAATGTATTCTGCTTGAAAGATAACACATTTTTAAATGTACCAACTGCCTCCTTCAGAATTTCAGTAACAGATTCATTTATAGGGCTTGTGGTAGTACTTTGTATTAATCCTGTATGCTCTTACAGCATACACTTGAAGAGAATGAAGAGCCTAAGTGATATTTTGAGGATCTGAATTTGTACACATGTTGAATTTAGGTTTCATTTAGGTTTCATTGATAAATTGAATTGTGTTTATGCCTTGTAACCATCTTCTGTTACAAGCTTGTATCACATTACTTACACTGGAGTCCAATGAGTGTATAGAGGGATTATTAATAGCCACCTGTAACTGAACAATATCACCGAAAAATAGAAAACTAGCCCCGTGTGTGTGTGCTGCTGTAGACATCTTAAAAGTCTAAGAAATAAGGTAGGAAACTAGAATGACAAGTTTTGAGTAAGGATGTTGATGCAACAAACACACTCAAAACTGTGTAGGAGGAATGTAACACTACGGTTCATAAAATGTCCCATTTTAACCAGAATTTCTAGGCTTGCACACGGAATTGGTTGTATAATGAGGCAATCTTGGGACTGGAAATTAATTGCCAGCATACCTGAACCATCTCTTTTTCATGCTAAGAAGTAGTGGTCAGATGGCTTAAGTTCTGCTGATGTTACTGTCTTTAATATGTCCAAGAACTCTACCACAGCTGGTAGTCACAGATGGAGTTAAGACACATGACCCTTTAGGATCATGCACTGGCCAGTGGCAACAGCGTATTGGCTCCAGAACGATCCCCTATTCAGTTTTTCTTAGACTATTTTAAAAGTTTATCCCCATAAAGTAGGTAAAGGAACTATTGCACTTGAAGAAATGTAACTGTGGTACTGTGCAGCATGAGTTACAGAAGAAGAATGAATGAGTGAATGAATGCCTATGAAACAGAACAGTGTAAAATCTGTGCTGCTTCTGACACTTGAGCTGGCTTAGTTAACGCTACCTGTGGCACCTCTGCAGCAGACTACAAAGAGCCTGTTGGAAACGAAGCAGAAGACGGGGGAAAAGCCCACCAGGACGCATGGTCAGCAGTGGGAAAAAAACCACGTAAATTTGAGTTTATGTTCAATGACCAGGTGGTCATACAGCAGTCTTGGATACTTTCATCCGCAGATTCGGAAGTAACACACCCCGCTGCAGGAACTGCCTACTCCACAAGAAGTCAGCCCAGTAATTTCACAGTGCACGCAACTTAGGCAACATGCCCTACAGAATCAGATGTGAAAGGAAACATGTTCTGCCCGTGACCTCTGCTCGGTGTTGTCTAGAATCACAGTGACTCATTTATGCTCTGTGAACATTTGGACATTCTAAAATGATCAGTACAGCATAGCATGATGTACTGTTTAGTGAGTTGCAATCCATGACCTTTCACTATTTTGGGATGAACAATTTCTACTGGATTTCTAAAATTCTGTAATTTCAGTTCCTTCAGTAATTTTATCCCAATTTGTAGCTTTAAATTTTTTTTTTCCACGAATGTGAATGTGTAAGGATGAGTTTACTGGGTCAAAACTAAAGCAGAGTGTCCTGTCTGAAGCACTTTTACAGAAGGGAACCCAGCAGATCTGTGCCCTGCAATAGGGCAGCCTGTACATCCAAGGACATTCCTTGGGATTCACTTTGACCCTCAGTTTTCCTCTGGACTCTGCAGAAGTAGCCAGGAAATGGTTAAAGGAACTGAACATATCAGGTATGATTTAGAATAACAGGAAAAGGAACAGCAGTATGAATAGGGAAGGAAAGAAACACTGCTCTTCTTTCTGTTTTATATGATGCTCCTTCTTACTACACAGAGCTCACCTAAACACAGCTGTGGCATTGTTCCTTGCGCTCCCCGCAAGGGAAGCTCTGTCTTTGGGGGCAGGTGAGCTTGGACGTGTGGTGGGGTAGAAATTCTGATTTCTTCAGGGGATTTTCAGACGAGAAATAGATCAGAGTGGGTAACAGTAGTAACTGACTCACTTTTAAATGCCAGTATCTTACATTGCTAAACCAAGGAAAACGTTTCCAATAGATTTTTATCTGACCGTTGCACTTCAGTCAGTGTGGAACAGAGCTGTTCTTTACTAACTCCAGAAATACACCCTTTGGATTCCCAAGGAACTTTATTCACCTTTGTTTCCAGTTTCCTAGCATAAATTTAGGAACTTTCAAGGTAGCAGGTACATCTTTGTGGATGGTTTTGTCAGAAAAATGAAAAAACCTTGCTCAGAGCGTCTTAGTAACTGCTCGCCTAATGATGTGATCAGCTGCAGCAGTAACAGTTAAATCTTCAGCATCATCTAAAAACATTTTATCATTCTGAAAACCTCAAGATAAATGACAATCTTAAGCCAAACCCAAACTGACAATGGAAGAAATCTTTGCCTGGTTAAAGATAGCATCACTGGCTTTACACTACCTCCTCCATTATTAATGGGAATTAACAGTTGGGAACAAGATACATTCTTGCAGGAGGAAAGTGTACTGATTTCCTCTTGTCTTCACCCACCCCTGGAACAGAGAGGTAGAAGAGATGCTAAGAATCTCACTTACTCTGATTTTTAGCTTTACGGAATAGAAATGCATCTGGATGAGAATGCCACCTAGAATTTGCAATTAGCAGGGCCAACAGAAAAGCATTATTATGAACTTGTCCACAGCACAGACAAAAGGTAAAATAATGTTTCCCAATTTTTGCACCTGGAAATAAGAAATAACATTTCAGAAGATAAATTGAACCTTATAAAATCTTAACTACCTTCACCAGAAAGTGAGGAAGATCTGCCGGGTCAATTAAGGCAAGATGCATAATGTGATTTGATTATGTAGAAAGGAGTTTTGTGAATAATTACAGTGCTTTGCTAAAAGCAGTGAAAGATCTGAAGTACAAAGCAATCTGTTTTTCTGAATGAAAATGCAGGAATTTATTTGATGTCTAATGCATGGGGTAAGCTACCTCTCCAGTACAGCAAATGTGAAAATGATCATAAAGAAAGGAACATTTACTAGGGAAGACTCACAGCACCTTCTGAGAAAAATGGACCTCTGTTGGAAATCTGACAACTACATCTCCCCTTCACTCTATGGAGCCTACAGCTGTCTTATGCCATTGTTGTCAAGAGCACAAAGGTAAATAAAGTTTTTCCCGGTCCTCTTTTTCTTTCACAATCACAAAGGCTTGTTTTGCTGTCAACAATCAGAAAAAACCCAAGCACTTTGAAACCATGTTCTTACCAGACATGTGGATATGCACAGATGGCAATGTAAATAGGCTCATTAGTTAAAATCAGGAGGAACCAAGCAGCTCAGAGCTGTCAGTGAGAAGACCTGTTAAAAACAGAGTCTAGAGTGATTTCTGAGAAGGCAAATGCCTCTACCAGCTGCAGAAATGCAAAGAGGAGGGAAATTTGAAGTCTTCTCCCTTCACAGACAATCTCTACAACTCCTTATCAGTATGAATTAGATGGCATCGACTGAGGGGCAGATACTGTTCTCACAGGTGGCGAAGCAAAACCCTGAGCAATGGCTGCTGTTACAAAATTAGTACTGAAAGATGGAGCACAGAGAGCAGAGAGAAGTGTTTGTTGTAAAAGAAAGGAAGAGAGTAAAACAAACGAAAGGCTGGAGGAAAAAGACCAAAGACAGGGAGAAAAACAGTGTTAAGGGTAGATCTTAAAGAAGAACAGAGAAGCACAATCAATGAACTATGAGGGCTCTGCCTCTCAATACTTTATGTTTGTTATCTCTGCATTTTTATTTCAGCAGAGAATCTGATCTCAATCTCTCACCCCTAAACTTTTCCTCCCTTTTCTCACCTGTCCACAGCTATTGCTGTCATGGAGTAGATGCTGGCGAAGACAGCAGTGATTGGGAAGAAGTTGTGGAAGCGGCAGTAAGCCTCTCCAAAGTACCACTCGCTGTGCAGTGCGTAGATGAAGTTGATGAGAGTATTGAAAGCAGCCATGGAGGCATCAGAGAAGGCCAGGTTCACCAGGAAGTAATTGGTCACTGTCCTCATGCGCTTGTGAGCCAGGATAATCCAGATGACAATGAGATTTCCAAAAACCGCCACTGCCACCACACTACCATACGCCAGAGACCACAGGGCAATGCGCCAAGAGGGTTGCACAAACTGATTGGAGAAGTTGGCTGCTGCTGATGCTACAGGGGGAGAAGCATTTCCAGCTGGTGCTCCCAGTGTCTGTCCCCAGGGGTCACCTGATGCAGCAAGGCTCATGTTCCACCTGCTGCTCATGCTTATATTCCAGTTGGCTGTGGGGGCAGAAGTCATCTTGGATGTTCCTCTCCTCTCCTCCAGGAATGATGTGCCTCTCCCACCTCCCTCTCCCAAGCCTCCAAAATCCCCACCAACAGATAAGAAGAGAAAGAGCAAAGGAAGTCAGGCAGCGCAGCAGGTACCAGGAGGGAGAGATCTGAAATGCTCTACTGGCTGAGTCAGGAGAGCTACCTCTAGGTAGAACAGCCTCCCATTCCTCCTCTGTACAGCCACCTCTTGCTTTTGGTTTTGCTGAAGGAGAAGTGGACCGGGAGCCAAGGCACATTTTATAGGCTGGTGAGTTCCCAGCGTCATGAAGGGAGTGGAGCAATAAGCTCTGTCAGCTGGTAAGATAACAACGCTTTCTCTCTGCTCTCCCTCCTCCCCTTTTATTTCGTTCATTGCCAGCAGCAGGTACTTTCAGGAGCTGTGGAGAGCGCCACGGGAAATATGAATTCTCCTCTCGTTTGTGTTGAGAAATTTGTTTTATATTGCCTTTCTTTAAGTCGCAACATTGTGCTTCCTTTTTAAATAGTCTTTTTGCCCTGTCTTCGCAGGGTTAATTAGCTGGCTTAGCTGAACATCCTGGGACAGAGGCTGCTTTTTATTAAAGCTATTTCCAGATTAATTTATTCCACATGAATTCAGATCTGCCTTTTTGCTGCTGTCTTTTCATTTAGTACACACTCTCCTTTTAACCATTCTGTTAACTACAGATTTGGAATAGTAACCTGTTTTAGATAAATAAATACATCCTGCTGCTCTCTAATTTCACTTTTCAATCTCTAATTGACATCAAGAAACATTTATAAAATTAAGAGTGACTATCTTTTTCTTTCAGCACTAACTTTGGTGCCTGTGAAACCATTTGCACGTTCAGCAGACACTGTTTTTGTTGAAATACTGCACAGCCCTGAACATAGATGTCCTTAGATATGGGTAAAACAGTAGAGGTTTGTTTTCTTTGTGTCCTTGAAAAAATATTTTAATTAGTTCTTTTTACTTATTTGCATTTATTTCACACTTAATTACTATTATTATTTTGATAATGAAATAGTATTTAATATAATA
>NW_010402375.1:0-260 GCF_000710305.1 Buceros rhinoceros silvestris | reverse complement strand
AGCTTGTGTTTGACTAACTGAAGCTCGCTGCCTCCTGACTGCGAGACACCTCGCGTTGTCTTGTGGTCCCAGCGTGCCGGGTGGGGTCCAGCACAGATCCCCACCCCCGGCGAGCGTGGGAGCTCGTGCCGCACGATCCCGCTTGTGCTGGAGACGGAACAGTCTGTGCTTCAACTCAGGTTCCCACCTTGGTCGCCCAGATCTCCTGCCCCGGACGCTGCCGGTAGCCGAAGCCACCAGAGATTACAACGCGACCAACC
>NW_010402374.1:6170-6389 GCF_000710305.1 Buceros rhinoceros silvestris | reverse complement strand
TGCGTCCCCCTTCCACACCAGTGCGTGTTCACCCGCTCTGCAAACCATTTCAAGCAGATCCAGACGTAAGCGTCTGCTCTGCGTTCTCCAGGAGGGTCTTTTAAAGAGGATCTTAACGATAATAAACCCCCTGTTATGTTACTAGTTAAACATTGGGAATATCTCTCCATCGTAGGCAAACTGTGCTGAAGACAGAAATCAACTGACATCTTCCCGCTG
>NW_010402374.1:5637-6005 GCF_000710305.1 Buceros rhinoceros silvestris | reverse complement strand
CCCCGGGGTACCAGCAGAATGCATTAACGGCGCCGCTCCGCAGTGAGCTGCGATGGGAAGAGCATGCAGCGAGAAAGGAGGTAAAGTGGTTAAAAACAGCTTGTATTTTTAGACCCCGGTGTCCCTCAGAAACCTTTGGGCATGCTGAGCCTTCCACTGCTGAGAGTTTGGCCTCTTATTTGCAAGTAGCAATCATGTTTTGGGAGCCCAGCTGAGCCTCCTGGGTTGTTCTAAATCTGTCCGTAATCTTTTTCTCTTGCCCAATTTGCTGTCCCGATAATTAGCGTAGTAATGGCTGGGCTTTCGTCCTTCATCAGCAGTTTTGCTTTTTGTTAACACAGGCCGAGAGAGACCGAACAAAACCCCTT
>NW_010402374.1:3021-5500 GCF_000710305.1 Buceros rhinoceros silvestris | reverse complement strand
AGAGAGCCCGAAGAAACGCTCTCTCGCAGGGTGCAGCCCGACAGCGCTATTGCCGTCTGACTGCAGCCAACCCAGACACAGGCGCAATCCTCGGGAAAATTCATCTCCACCCTCCCCGCAGACCCGGTGAGAGCCCTCGAAGTGGTAATTAAAGTCTATCGAGTGGCAACTGCACCTGGTTAGAGAGGAGAGCGCGGGAGAGGTGCACAAAGGGAGATGAGCAGCGAGCGGGAGCGGGGAGAGGAGCTGCTGGAGGTGGGGGAGAGGGGAAGTGGAAAGAAGACCAAAAAAATCAGCGTTTGTTGGAGAAGACGATCCATTCCCATTCTTCCCTTCATTTGCTTTCTGCACCCCGTCTCCCGCGCCGCCGGCCGCTGCCCCGCGCTCACACCCGCTGATGGAAACGCCGGGGGGTTTTTCCCCGGCCAGCCTGAACCCTGGTGTAAATCGAGCTGCTCTCCTGGTGTAAATCAGCCTGGTTCCGGTGGAGTCCTTGTGGACTTACCAGCAGCCCAGGGCTCATTTACGCCCGCTGAAGATCTGTCCCGGTGACACTCATTAACAGGCAGCGGGCTCCTCAGAGTGGCAGCCGGGACATGCCAGTTCTTGTCTTCTTTCCCTGGAAGGGAGCACGTCCCTTTGTGTCGGCTTTGTCACCCCAGCGTGAACCCCACGGCGGCCGGGAGGAGTAAATCAGAGACGTTTCTAGATTTCGGCAGATGTGACTGAGAGCAGAGTCTAGGCAGAACTGGAGGGAAATGGAAGAAGCTAGAGAGGTTACCAGTAAGGCTGCTGGTTTTGCATCCATGCGTGGCTCCCAAATGTCCTGACCCAGGTCACCGCGAACACCCCCAGGTCACCGCAAACACCCCCGGGGTCGATAGGGGAAGCCCTGCAAAATGGGCTTAGAAATCATCCTGGTAGCTGTGGATTTTTCCATGCTCTTGCAGACCACCATGACCCAGGGACCACAACCGGAGAGACACTGGTGTGTTAAGTGACGCTTTGCAGCCAGACTTGGGGGTCAAATTCTGGGGTTCCAGAGGAGCAGGGCACTTCCGTGAGCTGCCACAGCCCTGCCTTGGGCCGCGAGATAATGGCACGTTGCTTTGCTAATGGCACAAACCAGCTGATTAAGTGGCAATAGAGTGTGGGAAGAAGGACACATGACATGGGAGAGGGAGATGCTCCGACGTTTGAGGAGGAGGGTGAGAAAGAGGGGACGTCTTTGGTGTAGAAATCTGGACTGCCCCAGCAACCAGGGAGCCAGGGACCGGCGCTCCGTGGCGATGCAGATGCATGGTCCGGGGAAATTGTCGTGCTGAGACCCACGGATCAACAGCAGAAATCCCGGCTCCTTCGGCCACGATCCCAGTTTCACCTCTGGTGCCAGGAAACAGGGTTCTGTGCTATTTGCCCGACTGGGCATTTCAAAGAGATATAAAAATATATACAAAAACGTAGTCAAAGACCCTGACAGCGGCGCTTTTTTTTTTTTTTTTTGTAGCAGTAGATAATCATCCCTTACACTCTGCAAACACACACGCACGACTGAAGCCGACGCAGCTCACCCCCTCAGAACAGCTTTCTCCCGGCGGCACTAGGCGTCCGCAAAGGCACTATAGAAACTGTCCCTTGTCACTGCAGCGCTAGATGTGCCCCAGCAACCAGCCAGACTCAGCTCGGATTCCTGGGGTGAGAACAGAAGAGGAAAGAGGTTCATCCTGAGAACACCCTCAGGCTGAGCCGAGCAAATGATTCAGGCAGAATAATTTGACTGGTTGCAAAATTTTCTGTCTCGCTGGGCCCGATGGCAGACCGTCCCCCGTGAATCCCTGACCTTCAGACTCCACGGGCTGCCTGGGCTGGCTGCGATAAACCACGGGACTTTCCGTCCTGTCCCCCACTGTCAGAGCACACAACAGCTCTGGTGTCGATGGCGTTGCGCCTGCTTTCTGCGCATCCTGTCAGCACTGCTCGCCGGGCAGCCGCGCCGGGAAGTGCCTCCTTGCGAGAGAAGATAGAGAGGAACAGGCAGCCCGCAAAAGCCAATTCCTTTGGCTGTGTCGGGTGGCATTTGCAATTAGTCGGTATCTGATCCAGTTACCGCAGACACGCAGATCTCTCTGGACAGCGAGTGAACCCACCAGGCAAGTCCTGCCTTCGGGTGAGATTAATTTTTGCATGGGCTGCAGCAGGAGCCTGCGTGACTCACAACCCCGACAGCCCGACTGCTAATCGGCGGCGTTGATATGAGGAGGATCATACCTCGAGTACCTCGCTCACCTCCTAAGTTCTAGTCTTGTGCATTAACAAAACCGTTGGGCAGATGGGATATATCACCTCATTTCTACCTTTTTGCTCCCAAACACTCTCCAGTGTTTTTCCTTTCAGCCCTCCTGTTCTCTGCCTTTTCTCTTTCCACCTTCTCGCTGATTGCTGAGCGGCTTTTTGACTTTTCCATCAATACGTCCAAAGA
>NW_010402374.1:1167-2893 GCF_000710305.1 Buceros rhinoceros silvestris | reverse complement strand
AACCGCTCTGTTCCCCCCTTCTCTCCTCCCTCCGGTTCCAAGTCAGGCAAGCTCATCGATCAGAGGGGCTCAGGAAATATCTGGTGTTTTGTTGTCAGGATGATAATAACATTGCAGTTGTGAATGGGCTGCTGCCGGCCTGACCAGGGACACCTGCAGGGTTTGTTTAATTGCATTTAATGACAAATCCTATACAGAGGAGCATTGCCAGAGAGATTTATTATCTGCCAAAGAGGCAAAGCACAACAGCTCAAAATATAATTTGCACCGAGCATTTTTCCCCCTGCCTCTCTTTAAACCGCTGTAATAAATAACAAACCAGGTAAAGCGGGTAACACCAGCCTGGGAAGGAGGTGGGGGGCAGAGGACAGAGATTGAAACCAGAGGAAATAACAGCAATAAGGCCACACTGTTCCTTTGACCATCCCTGTGGTCCGGTAGAGAGGAAATGCAGTTTGTGTCATTGACAGCCTGGAAGCGCAGCTGGGGACCTCTCCCACCAACCAGCCTCTTCCAGCACCGCCGCAGGCTACGCGCGCTGGTCCCATCCTTTCTAACCCGGCTGCTTTTTCGCCGCGTTCTGCAGCTAAGTTTAGCTCCCACCTATATAAGCCAATACAAAGAAACCGCAGCGGCCTCGGCGCCGTGGGGTTCATCTGCCACCGCTCCGAGGAGCTGGAAGCTGCCACATGGCTGAAATCTCCAGGACGAACTAGAAGTGGCAGATCCCATCCTGAAAAGTACCATGCTGAGAAATACGGCCCTGCGGAGACTGCTCGTGTGACCTGAAGTCTAGACAAAAGTCTGAGCCTGGAATTTATGTTTTCTGCTAAATACCTTGCTCCAGAAAGGGGATGCCTGCGTGTGAAAACAGCAGACGACTCGTCCCTTGCTCAAGCTGAGCAGTCACTTCTGTTCTTAACTATTACACGGTTTTCTAGCGATAATTTGTGGTAAATCCCTTCCTGGACCCGGCGTATCACTGTGCTGGGCCACGCTGTTCCAGAACAAAGACTGCAGAGTGTTCTTGTCCCCTCAAATTACTGGCCAGGTTAGCACTGCCCAGACTGGCTTCTCTTCTCGCGCTCATTGTTACTCCTTCTTTCCTCTAATTATCCTCGGCTGAACACCGAATTATCCTGGGCAGCTTTTTCTACGCCCCCAAAGCATTTTCATTTGAGAACACTCTGCGCAGGGCAGAGCGGAAAATAGGCGACAGTTTAGAGGAAATGCCTCAGCGTAGGAAACCCAAGCCCAGGCGGGTGCCGGTGAAGCTGTGCTCAGCCTGAGCGCGGAACGCACGCTCCCTCCTGCCCCGCCGCACATTCAGATCAAATTCTGCACGTCCAGCAGAGCACCCCGGGAAGTCTGGGGACCACGGCAAGAACCTATCACCCTCCTGCCGCGCTGTGTCTCTGTGGGCAGCAGTCAGCAGTCGGTCGGTGGGTGATGTCACTACGCAAACAGGGTGTAGGGTGACAGGGTTTTATCTGATCTCCTGGACAATGGCGGTGTCGCTGACACCCCCCGTTCAATAAGACCACCTGGACATCTCCCTGTATCAGCTCTCGCTATCGCAAACACACTCGCTACCTAGGCCGGCACAATGGGCTGTTATCTCCCGAGCAGCGCAAATCCCCCCATGGAAACAACCCATCTGGAGTTTGATTAAAGTGTCCATAGAAAGCACATATGTTGAAAAAAGAGAAGAGGGAGGAAGAGAGGG
>NW_010402374.1:0-986 GCF_000710305.1 Buceros rhinoceros silvestris | reverse complement strand
GGAGGGACTGGACGGCTCGCTTCCATGGGGCACAACCTCTGTCGGCAGCAGCAAACCCTCTCCTTTCGCTGAACGCTTTCTCCTCCCGTGAAAGGAGCCTTTCACCGCAGCAGCTCCGCTCTTGAAAGATGCTTTTGTTTCTTTCCCTTTTTTCCCAACTGCTCACAAAAGTACATTGAACGGCTTGGCTTGGGGACGGGAAGGATGCTGCCCCTCGTCTGATTCAGCAGCTGAGGTAAGCAAGCCTCGCTGGACAAGAGCACTCGAAAGGAAGAAAGTAAGATCCTTTCCGTGGACGTGAGCCAGCATTGTCCTGTCACACCTTATTCAGGCCATATGCGAGGTATTAGCAGGAAAAAGCCGTGGCGAAAGCAGAGCTAAACCTGGGGTGAGGTAAGGATTGTTCATCAACAGATTCAGAGGAAAGGAAACAGCAGAAAGGTTTTGTTTTTCGTGCTCAAATCAGTCTCTCAGCAGGATTCCAGGAAAATCGGCTCTGCTGTTATTGGTTTATTTGCTAACTGGTTCCTTCTCTCCAGCATTCCCGAGTACGTATTGCATCGGCTTATTGCAGTCAGCCCAAAATCAGCCGCGAGAGAGACAGGCTGACAGAGCACTCCTGGAGCTGGTAAGGACAAAGGAGACCCCACTGAGCCCTGAAAAAACGTTATCCAAATTTTTACTGGCATATAGAGTGAGAAAACGGAGCAGAACCTCACAGGTACCATCAGCGGACAGCTGGTTACAGCGGGATTTGACACGGCCTCTCCCAGAACAGTGGGGTCTGCGCCCTGCAAAGGGCAGCACTCACCCTGAAACGAGAAATGAGTGTCGAAAGAAGGAGAACGACCAAGGAAGGGCGACAGAAGAGGACAGGAAGGAGCTGTGCCCGAGGAGGCCTGGCTCTGTGTGGAAGACTAGTGATTTTGTTGTTCTGCTCTGTAAAGGTGACAACAAATCATAGCCTGCCACCCAGCACAGGCCCG
>NW_010402373.1:376-693 GCF_000710305.1 Buceros rhinoceros silvestris | reverse complement strand
ATCTATATCTACATCTGTATCTATATCTATGTCGACTTCCAACAAACAGATAACTATTAAGCCTGTCTGTTCTAAGTCAATGAGTGAGCTAACCTTTAACACTAGCTGGCCTTTCTGCCAATTCAGCTTGAGAGGCTTTTAAGCCAGCCTTGGGAAGGACTAGAAAAGGAAAGATGAGCAGCTGTGCTGCAAAGACACCTGTATCAAGAACTAAAGCAATATTCTATTCTCTAATGTTACACGAGTGAAAGTTTTCAGCCTCAGGTGAATTCTTTTACACCAGGCCATCCTGCGAGCTCAGCTCGGCGGCACCAGAC
>NW_010402373.1:0-213 GCF_000710305.1 Buceros rhinoceros silvestris | reverse complement strand
GTGTTCAGGGCTGGCCCGGGCCTGAGGAACTGCCCCTCTGCCACTGTACAACTCTCTGGCCTCGTCCTGCTGCTGTGGCCTCTGCCAGTCGATGCTCCTGCGGCTGTCTGAGTCATCTTCCTTCACAGGAAATAACATCTCAACCACCAGGGAAACATCGGAAGACCAGTACAGCTCCAACCGGCAGCCGGGGCTGCAGATCATCACTGTCAG
>NW_010402372.1:528-889 GCF_000710305.1 Buceros rhinoceros silvestris | reverse complement strand
CTCGGGAGGGGGGATTTTTTTTTTTTTAGTGTCATTGTTTTTTTTGAGTAAAACCAAAATATTTGCGTCCCCCACAGGGACCACTCCGGGTCACCGAGCCTGGGACGCCGCACTGGGCTCCCAGCTGGAGAGGGGACACCCGGCTCAGTGGGGAGGGTCCTCGCTGGCACCCGGCGCCAGTGGCTCCGTCCCCCCCGCTTACATAGACATGTTTGTGCACGGCACCCGGCTCCTTCCTCGCTCCCAAACAACTGGATAAAAGTCAAAAAGTCATTAAAAGTTTCCATCGCCCGAGGGAGGGAGCGGTGACCGCGCCAGGGGCACGGCAGCCCTGCCGCGAAGGACACCAACACGGGGCGGG
>NW_010402372.1:0-350 GCF_000710305.1 Buceros rhinoceros silvestris | reverse complement strand
AATGGGGGTGGGGGAGCGTCAGCCCCGGAAAAACAAGGAGTTGAGTTTGATAGAGTGAATAAAGGGGGCAGTTTGCTCCTGGCAGCCCAGGGCATCAACTGGCCCCATGGCAGACCCAGCACCAGCAGCACCCAACGCTGTTGGGGCTCGTGGGGCGTCTCAGCGAGTGCCGCGGTGCCCGATGGCCCCAGCACGATGCTCCATGGGGATGGCACATGTGGCACGAGCAGCACGTCCATCCAGCTGCTCCGGACCCCGTTCTTCGGCAGAAACCGAGCCCAGGTTCTCCGCTGTCTGTCTCTGCCCTCGGAGGGACTCGCTGCCTGTCCCGGCTCGGCCGCTGCTCTGGG
>NW_010402371.1:495-1025 GCF_000710305.1 Buceros rhinoceros silvestris | reverse complement strand
GCTGGGGACAGCAGGCCGAGGGGTGTCTGTGGTGTCAGAAGGATCTGCCTCTGTCGGGGTTTTGCCTCTGGGAATCTCTCAGCTCTGTGAAGCTGTAAATTCCGGTGTAACCGAACCGCAAAGCCAAGGCGAGTTTTGCTCAGCAGCAGAAAGTGATTTTTTATTTACGCAGGTGTTGCCTAAATCTTGTTTCAGGAGGAAAGCATGAGCGACGCTGCTCGAAATGTTTCATCCGCCTCTGAGCGCTCTGCCGAGAGCCAGGAGAGCATCTTGCTGGCTGGGCAGCGCAGAGCGGGAGGTGGATGTTTGAGATAAAACCCAAGAAAGCAGAGCTGGGTGCTGGTGTTGCACCCCTATAAAATCAACTGCTCGCAGTAAGCGTGTGGTTTGTAGTTAACGAGAGACAGACTGCGGGGCTGCCTGGGGTCACAACGCACACGTATCGCTGGGGGAGTTCAGCCAGGAGAGGAGAAGCTGCGGGGAGACCTTAGTGTGGCCTGTCAGTGCTGCAGGGGGCTGTCAGAGAGCTG
>NW_010402371.1:0-213 GCF_000710305.1 Buceros rhinoceros silvestris | reverse complement strand
GGGCTCGGAGCTACACGATCCAGTTGCTGATGTTTCTGCTCCCTGCAGGGGGTTGGACTGGAGGAGCTCTGAAGGTCCCTCCAACCAAAACCAGCCTGCGATTCGATGATTCAGCCTGCGAAAAGGAAAGAGAAAGGAAAACTTCAACCGGAGCCAAGCCTTGGCGATGCCCTCGGGAGCGTGCAAGGGTGAGGGGTGCACCCAGCACCTCCC
>NW_010402370.1:32706-33305 GCF_000710305.1 Buceros rhinoceros silvestris | reverse complement strand
CGGCGCTGTCCTCGCCGCTGTCCCCATGCCCGGGGCACGCAGGGGCGCCCGCGCCATGGTGAGATGCGGTTCTACAGCGTGTCTCAAGCCCCGGATCACGAGTAAATTTGAAAACGCAAGGTCTAGGGGCTGGCTCCTGAGAGCCGGTTGAACCACACATCCCCAGGTCCCGCTGGGGGAAGAAAGAAAAATAAATGGAAATGCAAGAGAAACCCGTGTTGTACCTTCCTCTGGCCTTGCCTTCCCTCCCGCTGCGAGGAACCTTCCCCAGGTGAGGCGGTGGACGATGGTTTATGTCCCCAGTGACTCCCGACACCACTTCAATGCCATCGGCACGCCAGGAGCTGTTTTGTGGGAGGTGTTGGCAATATTCACCACCTTCCTTCCCTCTCGTCCCTTCTCCCCCTTCCTCATCCTCCTCCAAAGAAGCCACTTTCACACAAAACCCATTTTTCAGCTTGCTCCGAAGAAGATGCTGTTTTGACAGCATCGTACGTTTTCCTTCTTGCACATTCTGTGGACACCCTGCCTAAGAAAGTGATATATGGCCAGCAGGAGACCCTCACCCTCAGACCTCATTAGAAGCCTTCGCTGTTCAG
>NW_010402370.1:27554-32621 GCF_000710305.1 Buceros rhinoceros silvestris | reverse complement strand
GGTTTCAGGAGGACAGGAGCCCGAGGCAGCTGGATGGGAATACGAACCATACCGTGCTCAAAGAGCTTTCTCATATTCATTCAGCAACCAAGACCCATCTGTTTATCATCAGCTGCAATACGGGCGGAGACAAAGTGCATTGTTAATAGGGTGTGCTTGAGAGAAAAGTCACGGGGAAGTGCCCTAAACTAAGTGAGTTCTGAAAGTAATGGCCACAGAGCGTACACCACACAGTAGCGCTGCTCTAATGGATATTTTTCTTCAGTCATCGCCATTAACTGCGTGTTTTTGCTGGCAAGGTTCAAAAACAAACCAGAAGGGGTGGTAAAGCACCTCCTCTAGTTAGATGCTAAGTCCTAACACAGAATTTTAAGGTTTGTCCAATGTGAGGCACAAAGATGGCTGCAAAATAATAGTGACATTTAAGAATAGAGAAAGCAGGAGAAGGATGAAGAGGGTTTACCTAATCCACGTAAAGATTCAATCTTCCTTCTAGAGAAGTACAGAGATTTTGGCCCCACACAAAGAATTCAAACCTCTTTTTCACTTTATCATTTTTGGCAGGTAATAAAAAGTTCAGCACTGTATGAAAAGGAGGAAGAACCAGGAGACCACACCACCCCGTTTCACCAAGGTACTGTGAAAACGCAGCTGAACTGATGCTGCTGAGGGATGCCCCACTCTGAGACACCTTGGATGTGAGATCAGGTGAGAGCTGCAGATTCGCCACTGCTGAAAAAGCAGCAGCCCAAAAGTCAGTGGCCACCCAAAAGAATTAAATACTTTCCTGTTTTTTAAATTAACAACGATGTAAGAGGATGTCGGCGTTCTTCCTACAGTCACCCACCTGCATACAGCTCCTGGACCTCTGTTGGTTAAGCATGGTGGGTGCACAGTGCCACTTGGGACATGGGATGTGAAGCTGGACACCAGAGAGGCAGCAGCATGGTAGATGCTATGAAGCACACACCGAGAGGCATTCACTCAGCTCTCCCTGAAGCCTCTGTAACTCAGAAATAGAGACATCGTACAAGGAACACACCCTTTAGTTCAAAATCAAAGGTTATAGAGCGATTTTTTTCCTGTTGCCCTTGTTTTCAGCTTTCAGAAACTGAACAACATTCTACGCTATCACAGCGTTCACTCATCATCTTGCTTTCTTGCCCCTCCCATTGTCAATGCTATTCTGCTTCCTTTTACTAACTTAGGTCCAGCTGCTGTTCTTAGCAGGCCCGCGGAAGGCTGGCTGGAGGCAAGTGGACACTCTAGCAACTCAAGCAAACTATTTCATCTGGTATGTTTATTTTACCAAAGTTTGTACACTTATTTCATAAAAGATAATAGAAACTAGCAGTTTCCTTTTCTGTATGTGTACACAAACGAAAGATGGCTTTTTTTGATAATAGAGGTTTGAATGTCTGAGTTTGGAGCCAGGATAGAAATAACAGCTCAGACTGGATCGTTTCCAACAGGACCTAAACCCGGAAGAATTACAGTAGTCTTGTGATAGAACAGGGAGTTATATAACACTTGCCATCGCCGTGTCGTTGTTTCTAAGGGTGACATCACAGTTTGCTCTATGGACCTGTTCTGTGCGCAAGATGACCTACTCAGCAGGTTCAAGCTGCTATCTGTTATTGGAACGGACGACCCCAGCGAGAGAACCACTTTATATCATAAATTCCTGAAGTTTAAAGCTAAATGGAGCTATTGCATCATCTAAGATCCCATGGTCTCTACAAGAGGCCATTTAATCGCAGTTACCTCTCTGCTCATCCCAGCTGCTTGTGTTTGGTTTAAGCATCTCTTTCAAGAAGGCTTGCAGCCCTGACCTGAATAAATCAAGAGCTGGGGAATTTATCACTTCACTTGGTAGTTTATTATAGTTTATAGCTTGGTAGTTTATTAAACCTCACTGCTGAAGATACATGCCTGGCTCTCTGAGCTTTCTTGTTCAGTCTTGTGACTCATCCTACTAAATTACAGAGCCCTTTAGTACCTATCTCCTCTCCACAAAGTTGCTGAAGCACTGCAATCAAGGCACTCCTCAATCTTTTTTGTGATAAGCTAAACAGATTGAATTCTTGATCTCTTTCTCCACACAAAGCGCAAGCCTTTAAAGTAGCTCTCAAGCTTTCTGTGCTCTTCAGTCTTTTAACATCCTCTTAGAAGCACCGGCAGGCAGAGGGCATGCTGTACTCCAGAGCTGGTCTCACCCCTGCGTTGCTCATGCATCAAGGATTACATTAATGCTTTTGTCCCCTCTGAGCTCCAAATCCCTTCCCAGATATGTTTTATGGGATACAGGTGCCATTCAGGAGTCAAAACCTCAACTTTTTGCTCCCGAGTGAGTAATTTCTCATTTGAGTGCAGTAGGGTACATTTGTTTGAACAGGACCAACTCCTTAAGCTATCCAGGTCCCTCTGCAGGACAGCACTCCCTTTTCTGTTGCCTTTCTCTCACTTGTGCACCCTTCTCGCAGGCACTAATGTTGGCCAAGGCTGACACACCCCACAGGTTACATCTATCTAGGGGAGAAAGCAGCAAAGGAGCCAGGGCACTGTCAGTAAGCGCTGGTATCCCTTTGTGCTTAGGGGGGTGTAGAGAAAGGGGAGGAGGGCAGGGATAAGTCCTCATGAACAGGGTTTGGGCAGCAAAATTTTTTGCCTCATACTCTCTTATGCTGCATGTTCTGGCCCAGAATCCAAAGCAACTGTTCTAGGTACCCAGAAATGAACACCAGCTGCAGACGAGAAAATAAGAAAAATATAAAAGCTAATTAAAAAAAATAATTCCTTCTTCATTTAATTGGGACTTATTTTTAACCAGACCACCCTTTACAGCCCATTGCAACAGTCTTGACACTTTTCCCTTCAGCTTCCACTTGAATTGCCACTGAAACCACCATTAAATGGCAATGCACTTCAGATTAAAGGAAATAATCTCCGATTTACTTTGTATTGCGGATGACTTTGGGAGGAAAAGCACATTCTGACAGCTGTTTCCATTTCATTGTGCTATTTTGTTTTTGAAAAAGAGAAGACCATTTGTTTTCAATTTGTCTATAAATAATAGAGGAAAACACAGCTGAGGGGCCCAGTGTGATTTTTATAGAAAGTTCATTTTTAGAAATCTGATAAGCTTATAACCACATATGTTTGAAATCACAGTAATATAAAATACGGAAACTTAAAAAAAAACCCCTACTTGTCAAGCAATCTTGTATTTATTTTATCTAGCACTTAGCAGCATTTATCAAATACGGTGTGTTGGGGGCGACTTTGGACCTAGATTCAGCACACGTGAAGATATATCTTACAGATCTTCAACAGGGTCCTGACCCAGAGGATGCTCCAGACATAAGTAGCCCCTGTATGGCCCCTTCAAAAGGCTTGGTTGCCTGGGCAGAGTTCAGGCACGGTGATGTGCCAGGACAGACTACCCACTATCACCCGCTCACCTGAGGAACAAACGGAGACAGACTCTGCCCTGCTGCTCAGGTATCTGCCACCAACTGTCTGCTGCAGCTTCAAGGACTGCTTCAGTTTCTCTGTCTGGAAAATGAAATTACCAGATTAGGATTTAACCTTTATGAGGCCAAAACTGTCAGGTTTTTTCCTAGATTGAGTGGCATCGCAAGTCAGCATGAAAATTAATTCGCTCCTGTTTATCAAAACGAGTCGTGAAGGCAATGGACTACACCTCAACTCTACTCAGACTGCTTCAGTACAGAGCAGACCCAGCAGGTTACCAAGGACATCTGTTCCTCTCCCCCTCAGATAGTGCTAGCAGCTAGAGAGGAGGTAAATCTATTTTCAGATGCACGAGGAAGCCTAGACAAGCCTTGATGATAGCAGAGTATAACAGCACACCCCCTAATTAGTCCCCTTATTTCCTCAGAAAGACTGTATTTAAAAAAAAAAAAAACCAAAACCAAAACCAAACAACACAGGAAGAGGAGGGTTATGCCACTACCGCACTAAGAGAAAATTCCTCAACCTGGAGTATTTTACCTGACGATTTAGGAGGATTTCTGATCTATAGCACAACAGTCTAAGGAGACTGGAGCAAAACGAGGAGGGGAGCAGATATGTAGCTCAGATGTAATACTATGCCTTCAAACATGAAATTCCCTCTTCCCAGTCCTAGAACTATAAAGATGGTTTATGATCCTAGCTTGTCCTCTATTTTCCTTAGATATAAACACCTCATGTCACGCCCATGCCATTTGACTGACATATCGTTAAGCTTTTATGCATTACACAGTGCTGAAGAATATTTCTGATCTGAGTTGCATTTTCAACCTGAGCAGTTGAAGCCATTGGAAACGGTGTTCTTGGAGGAAGGCTCTTTTCAGCTTGCATCATCGCTTGTGAAAGCTACAGGAAGCCATTAATAAACAGAAAGGTTTTATTGCAGAGGCTCTGGCTGCTACCTTGTAAGGTTCAGAACCAGAAATCCAGCCTGTTTGTATCAGCACAGCACCTGGAAACGATACAGCATGAAGCCTGGAGAGGCTCCTAAATCTTCACAGGAGAGGTTGCACTTCCTATATAAGGAAGCAGGCTCTGTGTTAAAGGAAAAGTTAGACTTACGGGAAGATTTGAGGACATGAGAACACTTCCCATCAGACCAGTTGGCCGGAGCCATCTGTCCAAGGCGGAGAACACCCGTAAGAGCTCACAGGAATGACCAGGCAGCAAAAAGACAGGTTCACCAAGCGGCTCAAGCTAGCACGGTCAACATCTCTGTCCTTCCATCCGTGTCAGATTCCTCCCTGCAAGAGCAACCTGGGGTACAGAATAGCCCAGAGGTGGCTATTAGGGAGTCCAAGGGGAATAAAACGGGGCAGCAGCCACTACCGTGACTGGTTATGTAGCGTAAGCCTCACTTCCATGCCTTTGAGAATTGCTTCCCCTTCTCTTTCTCTCTCAGGAACAAAAAGCTGTAGGAAGACCGGACAAGCTAACAAAGTGACATACCAAGATTCCTGTTAAAGACATGTATAAATCCTACAGTCTTAATGAGCTTGTGGCTGCCCCAGACACACAGTTAGGGTGCCCGTT